>NW_027210634.1:1150000-1285000 GCF_029030835.1 Brachyistius frenatus | reverse complement strand
AGTGTTTACGAATGTTTCACACAAAAAAAAAAAAAACAGTTGGCTAGGGGAAGATAATGGTTGGGGTTAAAATGACCAGGGATACCTCGGGGCATTTATGGGCGCTGTACTTTGGAGGAGGACGGTCTCCAACGTGCTAATCATCAACTGACCGTAACTTCATAGTGTTGTCAATAATGCAAATTTAGATTAGTGTTTGAAGTTTGCACACTTGGGCCTCTCGTTCCACGACCTTCAACAGGCTTTAATATATCATACGTCGGTTAAAAGAAAAAAAGAAAAGAAGAAGACAAAAAGCAGAGCTGAGAAATAGCCGACTGGGAGGACAGTGAGAAATGAGAGGGAGGGAGGTAGAAGGAGCTCCAGAGAACAGACATTTGTGGGAAACAGGCACAAAAAAAAAAAATATATAAGCAAGATAAAAAAAAAAGACATCCTTTCGAGCACATTAACCTCGTTAGGCTACGGTATATCATGCTAAATCCCCCCCTCGGCTCGCCTGCCTATTAGCCGTTGGCACTGACGGCCATGTGCGTTATCGCACCCCAGCACACTCTGGCCAAGGTTATATCCCTGCACATTTATGGCAGTGCACTTCTCAGCAATTTAAACACGCAAGATTAACCAGAGTCCACTTCTCTCCCCCCGGGGCCACATGACAGTAGTCGCGAGGTAACACCCGAAGGTGCTGCGCTTACGAGATAACAGAAATATAAAACTCTTATCAATTAACACCTGCACTACGGGTGCTGATTCAGCGTGTGTGTGCTCAGTCTCAGATAGGAAGAACCGTTGACTGTTCAGAGTGACTTTAATCTTGAGCTTTGGTGTCGGCTGGAATATGAGGTGCGGTAATTAAAGCGGCGTGTATTTTTTTTTTTTTTTTTATCATTTACAACTGTGCGGGCTTCACCCGCAGAATATATGAGATGGATTTACAACATTTATGCTCTGTATCATGCAGGTATTAGAGGAGAAGACTTAAGTCTGTCTGGTAAATATGAAACTATTAGCTTCGCGACTAGTTTGGTAATAACGAGAAGCAGCTGAAGGTAACTAAGTCTTCCACCAACCAGCACTAATATGGTCACTAATTTACACGTAGGTACACTTGTTTATTTAATACATGCAGACAGTGGTAATGTTATGTAAACACGTAGATTTCATATTCAGGTTTTCATTTTATGGTCACCAATTATTACCATTTCTTTTGTTTACGAATTTTGAAACCTGGATAAAAACATCTTAACCGTGATGGAGTAAAAAAAAATCAGCTAAAGGTGTGAATCAGAGTGGCTGTGAATTATAAATTGTTTCTTTGATAAATTTGTGAGTACACACAGGACCATAGTTTCTGAATTTGTTCAAACTAGACCCAAAATTTTGAAAGCAGTAAAATGTATTCAAGCTGCAACCAATAGTGACGTCACCCATTGGTTTGTGAATTGCCGTTATTAGGCCTCGAGTTTGGTATTTTGGCCGTCGTCATCTTGTCATTTCTGAGCCAGAAACGACCATATTTGGAACAAGCGGTGATCCGACCCCGCCCACCGATCAAACAGATCAAACACGCTCCCAAACAAACCTCTTTTTGATGCATTTTTGAGCTTTTCGTATATCCGATTGGGAGAAAACGTGTTGACTTTTGTATTACATGGGAGTCTATGTAGTCAGACCCTTTTTGGAGCCGACCCCCTAGTGGCCATCGGTGGTATTGCAGTTTAAGGCACTTGCGCACTGGCCTCGTTTTCCGGACCTGGAAGCGACGTCCACCTTTACATGCAGTCTATGGCCACCAGGCGGGCGGCAGCTCGAGTATCACGTGTTGCCGTTTCCTTTCGTAAACTTCCCCCAAATGACTCTCACCTCTCGGCGCGTTTTACATTCGGTATGATTTTTCAGCTCAGGATCCGACCCACTTTCATCACCGCCTCGGGAATCCATTGGAAGAATGTTGCCTCTCACTTTGTCAAAGGCCAACCTCATTTCGCACCATAATTGAAATTGTCTGTCATTTCACTCCATCATCTTTAAGGTTTTATTTTATTTTTTTCCTCAGAGAAAAAGAGAGAAGGAGATGAAGAACAAGGAGTCTTCTCAGCATTCCTCCAAACGGCCTTTTTTTTTTTTTTTTTTTTGGAGTCTACATTAAACATAAACAGATTTGCAGGCTTATGTGGCGTAAACAAAGTCATGCCCACAGAGAGGGCTGCCAGCGCCCGTCGCTGTCTGCCTCCCTGCAGACTCGGCAGCTAAATCCTCCCACTAATCTCCAATTAAAATGGCGATAATAGGTGTTTGCCCAACTCAGTGCCCACCACTGCGCCGTCCTCCCTTCGCCTTGCAACCTCCCCATCAAATCTGTCACAGGGGCACACACTCGCACACACATCCACAACCCCCCCCCCCACCCTCACCCCACCCCAATCCCCCTCCTGTCAGACTCTTTCCAAAGTGCCCAAAGGATTGACCTAGATTGAGCCCACTTCACAAACTAATTTCTGCAAACACAAAGGAGGATTAGCAGAGATTAAGATGACAAGGTCTGAGGATTGAGAAGTAGCTGGCATAGGCCAATTATAATTACTGCTCTAACAAAAAGTGGACTGTGGTTAATCCTCAGGAGGGCTTGTGTTTGGATCTGCTCTGCCCTCAAACTGTTATTTAGCTAATACTTTTTGCCCACCGACTGTACCTTCGAGGCTACACATGACACATGTCCCGGTGCATGCGAGCGCCGCCGCTGACCACCCAAAATCTTCCAATTTTTTGGACTCAAACCAGACAGCAAAGGCGGCATTATTCACACAAGTAGCAGCAATTAAAATCCGGCGACACTCAAGGATCTTGAGTGGACTGAGATTTCACTTTGTTTCTCAGCTTTTTTTTTTTTTTTTTTTTGTTCACTGATGAAGTTCTACCTTTTCATCTCGCGGCTTCTGTCTGACGTCTTGTTGCGTTATTGTGGTCGTCCTTCGAGACAGTACACAGGTTGCCAGCGAGGAGAGGCTAAGCCGGTAATTTCTCCTAACGTATTCCATATGTGGGTCGACTTTGTTGAACTACACATCTGGTCTTCTGGAGAGGTTCATTTAAATCACTCGCAAATGTATTCCACTTTTAAAAGATGATGAAATACTAATGAAAACGTGAAATTTAGTGCTCTCATGATCACTTGCATGGTTTAAATTTCTGTCATCAATCACGGGAGGGACTCGGCAGCTTCACGTCTACTTTACTCTAAAAAGACGACGTTTCTCCTTTTTATTTTTGCTTCAAATGAAGCAAAAATGTTGGAGAGGCAGACATCTTTAAGGGAGCCCACCCGAAACCAAAGCTCGACGTGGCCACTAAATCCATCAGTAAATATCCCCCCCGCCCCCCTCCCCCGATAAAGCTCCTCTGAAATGCCAGCCACTTATCATCGTTTCTGACGCACGGCTTTTGGGTGTTTTTGAAAAGTTTTCACAGCACATTGGGGGACTTCGAGTGTCTGGAGTGACTGCGGCTAACTGAGCGTGTCTGTGGGTGTTTGGAAGTGTGCTCGGTGGTTTTGCAGTGTTTACGTTCATTTTGTGTGTGTGTGTGTGTGTGTGTGTGTGTGTGTGTGTGTGTGTGTGTGTGTGTGTGTGTGTGTGTGTGGTCCGACGTGGAACAAAAGCGCCGGCACTCATCAGCAGAGCTGGCGTGTGCAAAGCGCATTCGGAACAGGAAAGGAGAGGCGGGCTTTTCATCTCCGCCCCATGCTCGCTTGCTGAGACCCCAATGGGGACCACATGCCCGAGTCAGGCGAGGAATCCTTTTGTGTGATTATAACTAAAAGTTTAGGGGAGCCCCCCCGCTGTCGGGCCCTGAGATAAAGCTTCAGAGGGCCCCATCGGTGAGGGATGGGGGGGGGGGGGGGAGGGAAGGGGGGTCAGTGGAAGCCAATGAAATCTCTCCGAGGCACAGATAAACTACCTGCTACGGGGTTTTGTGTGTGTGTGTGGGGGGGAGGGGGGTGATGGTGAGGAGGAAGGCAGGCAACGGATAAAACAGTCACAATCCTAACCAGCTGTCAGACATCCTGCATTACTCTGCTAATTACAAACTCAGTGGGCTTCCAGATCCCCCCCCCCCCCACACACCCTCCCTCCCACCCACCACCTCCCCACACACATTGCTGTCCCAGCCTCACCTCTGCTCCATCTGTACGCCTGCCGTTTTAATTAGGGAGACTCTCCTTAATTGATGAAAGAGAGTGACAAAAAAATGCAAACTTCAAAACCGCAGTCTGACTTCAAGTGCTTATAAAAATGCCTGAGAAATTGGAGTTCTCGTACACCCGCGCTCATTCATTAGCTGTGGCTGGGCTACCTTACGTCAGCACACGTTGGTTCATCGGCCCCGTTGCGAGCGTGACTCAGTTTTATTGTTTTCTTGGATTTCTTTTCTTTTTTTCTTCTCTTAGTAAGGCTGTTTTTACTTCGCAGATAAAGGTCTTCGCCTGGAATTGTTTGTACGGACATGGCCGTCATCCTTGTGTGAGGCCTCGCCTCAGAGAGAAAAGTAGACACGTTGTTGACATACGTCATGTGACTAACATCATGTGACGAAGGTCATTTGACAAAGCAGGTGGCAGGTTGGGGATTGCTTTTTTGTAACCAGATCCAAATTCACTGCTTGAGTGTATAATTCCACCGCGACAAGTACATTTACAAAAAAGTGCTGGAAGTCGACGTCATCGCACTCATCCACCGTCACTGGTCTCTGATTGGTCCACGCTTCAGAGTGGTTGAGCGAACGATAATTCAAGCCCGATTTCTACACTGGAGTTATAACGTAATACTGAAGCTGTTAGTAATAGTGGACACAGCCGGGCTAGTTCAAAGACGACTGGGTATATAAAATATCGAGTCAACGAGAAAATAACGTGGATTTGTTGAAAGAAATCTTTTCCTAACCCAAACCACGTGGTTGTGTTTTCCAAACGTAATCACACGTTTCCCCCCCCCCCCCAAACCTAACCACGTGGTTTTTCACATTAAGGCGAGGCAAAACCGTGACAATGACACGTTTTCCCCTAGTGGGCTGGTGGGTGTATTACACACCGCACTGGGTTTAACGGAGTGTCATGAGATTGTTATATCTTGACTATTACATAAATAAATGTGTACTTTTTTTTCTATATTTGTAACATATGTGCCCCTTATTGATAGTAGAGATACAGACAGGAAATGTGGGGAGAGAAATGGAGGTATGACATGCAGCGAAGGGCCGCAGAGTCTAACCGCAGTTATGTTCCTTTACCATTCGGCCACCGAACGCCCCCACTGCTGATTATTTTTGAAGGATTTCTTAAAGTATACATCTTGTCAGAGTAATATAGGTCAACGCTGACGTACCATCAACTCGTTCCCTCCGTTGTCTGTTTGAAAAGGGCAGCTGACGCAGAATGGAAGAAGATCTCGGCGCGCACTCATGCCCGCCACCTGTGAATTCCCCGCTCCTTAATTAGAAGGCAGAAGTTAATTGATTGTTTTGGCTTCTCCGTTCACGTCAAAGAGGGAATAATGTTTACAGACTTCACCCGAGCTACGCTACATTAAAGTCAAGCGGGTTTACCCCATCGACCCACCTAAACCGCCGAGCCCTCCTCCGTCTGCCCACCACCCTCCCACCTCCTTTAACCCCAACCTCAAACCACACCCGAGTGAAAATCCGTATAACAGCAGAAATTGCAGGGCAAATGCCTTTGAGCCACGCTGATTAAAAGACCCACCAACTCCGTTTGAAAGAGAACGTAAACAATGTTATGAGCACACCGCCTGCAGTGACTCACCCCCGAAAACTGTTATTACATCTCATAAAGCCGCGTAGCGTTTCATCTTCCTGTGGTTTTCAGCGGTGAGATAAGCCCCGAGATAGCTGAGGTAAGCTAAGTGGCCTTAAAAGCATCCCTAAGCAGTTAATAAGTATGTACTAATGACTCCCAGGCACGTCTTATCAACGCGAAAAAAGCCTGATGAAGCTCTGGCGTATCCAAAGGGTGAAGTGGTGTTTTTTTTGTTTTGTTTTTTATTCACAGACTTGTAAATCTGCAGTTGTCTCAAAAAACAAAACAAAAAAGAGTTTATGTTTTCAGGACAGATGTGACGTGCAGTTATCGAGACGTCCGTTTAACAAAACACGTCGGTCTTCTAATCTCGAGCACGACTTCATCTCTCGATCGCACCCATGAAACACTATTTTAAAGACGCCTCTGATTTCTCCGTCCAAGTCGTCTAAATTGGTTTTGTCTTCAGCTTTGAAGCAGCATGACGTGTCTCGGATCCTGCAAAAGGAGGATTAGGAAGGATCCCTGATGCTTCTGTCGAGAGATAATGTGTTTCAGCTCTGGCTCAGATAAGATTTAAAGGGATTGGTGGCACCAGCTCTGTCCTGTTTACTCCTTCCTGATGTACTCCAAGTCTGTTGAATGCTGTAGTGAGTTTGTGTGGCATTTCTGCAACTCACGCTCATCACGATGCTGTAAAGTGGGGAATAAATATTTCTAGGCATGACAAACCTTTAAAAGTGGTTATTTTTAGTATCAGATTTGAAACCACTTAGTTCAATTATGTTTGGAAATTATAGAAGAGTTATTTTTTGATATTATCATGCGTGCAGGGACCTAACAGGAAGTCCTGGGCTGCTTAAAAGATGCAGGATATATTTTTTTGCCAGTGAGTAATAATCATCTGCTCTTTGGTTTATGTCACCTTTTTAGCTTTATCCTACTAACGGTACGACTCTACGGATGGAGACTGTTGGTCAGACAGTTGGTGTGTCCACCACTTTAGAAAAATCACAACAGCAGCTCAATACAATTTTGTACAAACATTTATGGTCCTGTTGGTGACGCCCTGACCTTTCGTTTAGCATCGAGGATGTCTCCTTCATGATGAACTATCATTAGTATCTGTCCAGTAGCTTGTGGCCAAATGCCGGCAAAACAAATGACATGCCCAGTAGCCTGAGCTGCACTTTGTGTTCAGTGCTAACTGACAGGCATACGTATTATAAGAACCTAAACTGTGGACATGGCAATTTTGGAGCCAATAGGTCCGAGCGCAGCAAATTTCTGGAGTGAAGTATCCTGGAGTTAAACAAAGAGTTTGATTTTCTGGAGTTTATTTTCTAAGTTAGACTACAGCTTGTGTTCAGGGATACTCTTTGGTGGGGGAATATTCTGGTGTTCATTCGCTGAGTGTTGAGGAGCATGATTCAACACTGCTCTCGGTTTCTGATTTCCCAGGATGCCTTAGTTATTTCTTTGTAACTTTTGACAATAAAGCAACCAAATTAAATCCGAGTGATGGGCAGAAATTATATTTTGTTATGTTAAAACATGCTGTTTATTAATATTTCAACGAAGACATAATGCTAAATAAAATGGGGCGATCATTCAAAACCTTAAGTTTATGTACCAATCACAGTTGCATTATAACAGTGGTTAGTTTGCAACTTATTTTCAAAGTTTTCATGCAGCATTAATATTTTCACACTGCATATAATCACACTGCATATAATTGTTAAATTTAAATTTGTGACAAATATGTTATCTCGTTGTCAGTATTACGTGAGACCTTTATAGTGTGATGCAATTTTAACCCCATGAATGTCAAATAATTCCCTCTTTTAAGTGTTGACTGTTAACACTGTGAAAGAGTTTCACATTCAAACAACTCAAGGTTAAAGTAAAATTTACTCTTCATGGGAGACGGGTTTTAACTCCCAAAGAGTTCAAGGTTCAACTCCTTAAAAGTGTTAAAAATCAACTCCAAGAGAAGAGTTACTTTCACTCTGCTTGAGAGTGAATTCGATGGTCTCACATGTACAAGCAAAAAGAGTTGATTTGAACTCGGGAGAGAGTTTATTCCAGAGATGTGAATTTGCTGCGAGGACACTTTAGCCTGTGGGGGCAGCGGCCCCTATTTCCGTGGATCTGATATCAGGTTGATGTTGACAGTCCGATTGGACACTTGTTGATGTGAAAACAGAGTTCAGCGACAACATCCACGACCGGGTTATTATCATACGATGACCGATGGGTCCTGAGATTACGTTTCGGCCAATGGGCTCCGCCTCTTTTGCTCTCCGCATGGACTGTTTACCAGTATCACACAACCAAAGCCCACTGAAACCCGATTGGTCAAACGGAAACCAGAACGTTCCTGGTGCCAAAATCTCGTCCTGTTGCCTACTGATTCTGTATTTAAAAGCAGATATGTTAATAAAGATTATGAGTAAGTAAATATGACCTCAAACCTATTAAATAATGTGACACTAAATAAAAACAAAATTTGTCGTCAGAAAACATACATTAAGTTTCATCTTTATGTTTATAAGAAATACAAATTCTGAGTAGCAGCTGTATATAGATGTAATTTGTAGGAGACGGAGTTGATCTCACGTTTGTTTGGTAAATATGAAGCAGCAGCTAGCTTCGCTTGGCTTAGCACAAAGACTGGAAAAAGGAAGGAAACAGCTACCCTGTCTTTGTCCATTAAAAATAAAAACCACCTAGAATCTCTCTGAAGACGATTAATGAACACGTATTTACCACACAGACACGAGAGCAAATATCAGTCTTTTCATAAAATTCTCGGCAAGAAATCAAAATAAACATATTTTTCCCAGAGCATCAAACTATTCCTTTAAACGGAAGTTTGTTGCCGGTGAAAGTCTGTGCGAGTTCCTCTCGAAGCAGTCGAGAGGCAAACGCTCAAGGTCAGTCACGTATTTGTTGCTCCCCCCGCGCTCCATTAATTACAGCACTTTTCTAAATGTCCTCGTCTGATTGAAAAATCACTTCAGGTGATGTTCAAGCAGTAAAATAGCCCACGGCTGCGGAGAGCCAACCACAAATCAGCAGGGTATCTCTGGCGGGATAGACGCAGAGTTTAAGGAGCGGGGGTCAGCGTGATTAGGGAGAAGGCTACAGTGATGACGAAAAGGCATCGGGGGGAGGTGGTGGAGGGGGGGGGGAGTTTGAAAGAAGAGCGGAGCCATTGTGCTTCCGAGCAGGCCCTCCTCTGGCTTAATTACCTCTCATCCATTTTCATTCTCTGACGATAGCGCAGCGGGAAGGCGGGGGCGCTGGGGAGGATCAACAGAAGACTTAACGAAGATGCGTTTGTCAAATGAAGAGAAAAACAGCTTCTTTAAAAACATCAGGAGATCCTACAGAAATCTGAGCTCAAATACGGCGTAAACCGGTCTGCAGTCATCTCGTCCTGCAGCTTGAAGGAAGCTCTGATTAACGATAAGGGAAGCTTTTTGAAAATCTTCGTGTGATCTGAGTTTCCCGTCCAGCAGATGCTTTTTTTTTTTTTTTTTTTTTTTTTTTTTTTACCTCAGTTTGTTATCTCCCGAGTCTGCCTTGTGGTCCAGATAAGCCGAGTCAGCTGAAGGGCTTTTGAAAGTACACAAAACTTCCTTTTAAGTGCGCACAACCACAACATAGTTTGTAATAAAGGTAGCACACGCACACATATCCCAGCTTTTCTGAGAAATTGCAATATAACATCTATAAAGAAAATCTGGTGTTCGGGTGCAATGAAATGTAATAATGGGAGGTATTTTGGAAACTTGGTAAACGGCTTTGAAGATTTTAAGTAAAAAAAAATTAACTTTGCCTTAAGGGAGTCTTTGCTGTTCCTTCCATTCGAGGACGTCTGACAGCAGCACACTGGCCCCTGACAAGAGTCCCGCTGCCCCGAGGCGGATCGGTCTTCAGCTGCCTGCCCGCCTGCATGCTGATGTAACTCAGAGGTCAGTGTGAGCACAGCCCAGTGGATGGCTCTCTCTCATTTTGAAAACATCCCTGACATGATCACAGTGTCTGTCTATGTGTGTGTCTGGAATGGTTTAAAGCAGCCCCACCCTTCTCGGTATGAATATTTTTTTTTCAGAGCTCGCCGGGCTTTGTGTCCAACCTACCTGCAGCTCCACACAGCTGATGAAATGCTCAGAAATCTTCAGGGACATGGATCGGGTTTATGACCTGCGAGATATTTCGGACCCGAGCGCCGAGTGGTGCGAAGTTTTTTTTTTTTTTTTTTTCGAAAAATGGTACTGGCAAATTAGTTGCCTTTTTGCCTTTGGCTTTAACAGACTCCAAAAAAAAAAAAAAAAAAAATCATAAAACTTGGCACACACAGTTGTGGTGAAAAATTAAGTATTCTATGGGTTTGCGTGTGGGCGTGGCCAAATGGTTTGCTGGCACCCCTTAAACGGCCCCGACGCGGCTACTTTCACCTACATGCACCAAATTGGGTACACGTGTATCATACCTAGATCTACAAAAAAGGTCTCTCGGCACCATGACCTCAACTCAACGGCAAGTCGGCCATTTTGAATTTAGTCGATGGCAATTTGCACGTGTCGTACTTTAAACGAACTCCTCCTGCAGACTTCATCGAACCGACTTGCAGGTTTGGTCTGCGCAATCGCGAGACCTTCGTGATGAAAACGTATTCAAAATTTGTTTTTGTCGAATGGTGTGTCGGTGGTGGGGAAACCGTTTGGAGCGTTTTGTCATGAAACTAGTAGTTGCCGTAGTCAGGAAATGATGAGGGATGAACTTCTGCGTTTTTGTGTGATTTTGACTTATATGCAGCTTTACATTTTATTGGAAAATGTCTGGAAAGCTGTCTCTGTGTGTGTGTGTGCGTGCGCATGCATGCATGCATGCATGACTGAGTTGGAGCTAATGCCTGCGTTGCCAGGCGACGGTGACATGTAGGTGCATTGTTTTTATCACACTCGGCCACACACACATGCACACACAACGGGCTGCCCACACAAAAACACTAGACTTTAGTCTGCTCGGCCGGCCAAGCTCTGCATAAGCTAACAGCACCCGAAGGATTCACAGTGTTGAAGGGTTGAGCCATCCGCGGCTTGGGGAGGAGGGGGTTGGAAAGGTGGGTGGGTAAGACCTTCTTCCTGGTGGACAGGAAGTCCAACTTCCTGTCTTGATTAATGGGGGGTGGGGGGTGGGGACTGTTGGCTTGCACAGAGGAGCAGAGGGGCCTCCCACACACACACAGAGCTCCCACATTTCACCTTGGATGTCAACTGTTTTTTTTTTTTTTTTCCATTCCTGGTTCTCAGGGTCGCATGAGAAAGAAAAAAAAAAAAAAAAAATAGTCCTGTGACTAAAATGATGCAGATATAAGAAATTTGAACCTCACATTTCAACATCTCGGCACTTATTGTGTGTGAAGAATGCTTGTTTATTTCTCAAGTCCCCCCCCCCCACCCCCATCCCCTTTCCTCCTCCCCCCCCTCCTCCTCCTCCTCCTCCAGTGTATGGGTGTATTTTGAATGGTGTTTCTCAAACCGCATGTCACCGGTCAGGAGTCGTGTCAGGGGCGAGGAATGTAAACAGAGAGCAGAGAGCTGGACTGCTCTCCGGGGTTGGAGGAATGCAGCGGAGCGGCGGCGGAGGCGGCGCTCCCGCTGATGGGATGTCAAACCGGGGGGGTGTGGAGGCAGGGAGAGGGAGAGGAAGAGGAAGAGGAGAGAGAGAGAGAGAGAGAGAGAGAGAGGTGCTTTTTAAGACTTCATGTCCTCCAGCCCCCACAGTTTGCAGATAAAGGTTGCCGTTGCCAAGGTGACTTGACAGAGAAAGGGAAAGTATCTGGCTGTGTTTTAGCCTGTGCAGGAAGCTTAGAAAAAAAAAAAAAAAGCCAGGGGCATAGATAAGATGATTTCAGTCCCTCCTCCACAGAACAAAAGCCGTACGCATGATATACTGCCTTTAAATACCTCGGGACACTTTTGGCTGCTGCGTTCGCTCCAAAGCTGCCTAAATATGCAAAACATGCAGTAATGAGAAAGCAACCGAGGCTGTGCTGAAGCCGCCTTTCCCCCCCCCCACTTCTTACCTTCTACATTAATACATGTAGACAGTCAAATCATCTCCACGCTGAAGAAGAAGAAGAAGAAAAAAAAAAGAGGTAATGCTTTACAGTCAAGAGGAAAAAACTCTTATGTTTATTAGCCATGAATTTCACATTGTGAAAAAAATCACATGTACAAAATAATGCCATAAAAATAGAAATTAAACTCTTACATGACGAGAAAAAAAAAAAAAAAAAAAAACTGATGCACGCCGACAGTGTTTTTCTGTCTTAATTTACATCATTGTGTGAAGCTGCGCTCGAATGTGAGCCAGCTGGATTTCCACATAAAACAGGAGAAGAGGAGGGCAAGAGTAGAAACGGGGGAAATGCCACTCAGCAATTAGGTGCAAATTGAAGGGGGCATTCATTATTCGCTGTTGCCAGGGAAACGTGTGTTCTACGGGGGGATCTGATTGGTTGGGGGCCAGAGGCTCTGTGCTCAGTGGTTGGATGAGGTCAACATAATGGTCTCTGTAGAAGTTAAAAAAAAACAATAAAAGAAAAAGAGGGGGAAGTTTTAGGTGGCTTAAGGAGCTGAACTGGAATTTCAGGGGCCGTGTCCCATTTGATCCACGTTTGAAAAAAAATATATATACATATTCCACCAAAACATTAGCTTTTACTTTGAAATTTAACAAAGCCATTAATATTCAATCGTAAAATGTCAATGTTCGGGTCACCTAGACAGATACACAGACAAAAAAAAAACACTGATTCGAGTTACCAAGTATGACATATGCAAGTATTTTAAGACATTCACTGTTGGTTTTTTTTTTTGGTCTTCAGGAACTCGCGATGTTTTTGTTTTTTTTACTTTTATACTGATTGTGCATCAATGACACTATGGTGAAAAGCACTGCGGTGTCTGCCCTTAACAATGCACAGCTTGCTGGACTGAACTCTGTCTCAATATGTAATGATGAAGAAGACTGAGGGTTAAACCCCCCCCCCCGAGGAGCCACGTTAGCACATGTGACAGTCCTCCAGCTGTCCTTGAGACAGCTGCAAAGACTGTCGCAATTCTTAACCATGTCAGGGTTGCTGTGTGACGTCGCCGGTGGTTTAGAGGGTCACACACACTGAGCCGTGTCTGTTTCGTGGTCGGTTTTCGTCTGGTTTTATCGGTGCAGTTTTGGGCGCCGATTTAAGGCAATTTTGGAGCTCAAATCTATCAGGAAGTAAAAGGGACATTTCTTTCATCGCCGTCCAAGTCTTCTTATTTGTCTTGACCTCACTAATGACTGCTCTTCAGTCCGTACTCTCAAATAACTGCGGAACCCTGCGAGGAGAGGATGCACCTCCGCGTCTTTTAAAAGAACAGAGTTCCTCTTGGGGGAGGCGGGGGGGGGGGGGGGTAAAGATTAAACTGTGCAAAATGCAGCCCCACTGAGATCAAATAAAACACAACACCTGGCCATGCATGACACACCCCGAAAATTCATTCGCATATGAATGCAGGCAGAGAGGAAATAAATAGGATGAAACATATCAACAGAGTATTCATCGCCATATAAATTAAGACTACGTTGCAGCAAGTTTTAAGAAGGAACTGATGAAGTTCTCAAGTTTCTGTTAAGGTGACACGATTTCTGTGACCGCAGAGAAGAGTTCATGCCATTTTTACTGAATCACTATGAGTGGACATGCTCCGAAAAGGGTTCAGCTATGACTCAGCAAAGCGAGCCGACATATTTTTTTTTTTTTCTTCTTTTTTTAATCGGAATAACAGAAGCACAGCCGGTCTTTTACAGCATTAAGTGTACAGCTCGATGTGACCGTGTCCCATCTGAAGCGCCGAATCCGCTCGCCGCGCCCGCGTACGGCGGGTCGGACGACGGCGCTCGGCGGCCGTTAATGCGCAGCCGCGGAACAGCAAACTCGTAGGGTCGAGACCTCGAGGCACCTCGACCCACCCTCCACCGTCCTCCTCGGCATCAGCTGGCGTTGGTCTTCAACACCCCATGACTCGCAGCGACAGAAAAAAAAAAACTGCCACGGCCTTCATAAGAGGAACACTCTAAGGTCAGTTTTTTGTGTTTGATGTTCGCGAGAAGTAAAAGAAGACAGAAACAGAAAAGCTTATTTGGAGGAGAAGAAGGGGGAGGTTTGCTCCTTCATTGTGTCTTTTTAAAAATCACCTATATTCAGTCAAACGCTTGTTCTTTTGCATTCCTCCTCCCTCGATCTAAACAGAACATCCATCATGCTATACAGTAATTTTTTTTAATTTTTTTTTTTTTTTTTTAACATAGAGGAAAAACATCAATACAGATTCCTCACAAGCCTGTCGTGACTAAATTGGGAAAGATGCAGGTCGTGTGATATGTTCGCGGCACTCCTATGGTCGGCATGAAAGCACAAGTCTGGCACGACGTTTTTGCGCCTCGCCTCACAAGCAGCAGTTTTGTTTGGTTGTTTTTTTTTTTATTTTGTTGTTGTTTTTTGCGTTAGCTGTTGAACCGCAGGTCTCAGAAAAACAAAGAGATGACATCATTCCAGTGAAGTGTCCGGCTGAACGCATCTCCGGCTCCGCGTGCGGCTTTCTGCGACATCGAGATGAATGCGTGTGTCTGTACATCACTGATCAGTGTCTCTTTTGTGTGTGTGTGTGTGTGTGCGTGCGTGCGTGCGTGCGTGCGTGCGCGTGGAAGAGGAGGATGTGTGCTTCTTCACAGTCGGTAGACCAGCAAATGAGGCAAGAAGGGGGGGAAATCTGCGGAAGAGAAGAAGAATGAGTCGTTAAACGGGCTGATTAGATTTACGAGGAGGCCTGTGAGCAAACAAACAGTTTAGAAGGTGACGTTTTAATGATTTAAAAGAAGAAGCAACAAAAGGAGCCTGAAAGCAGAAAATAAAACGCGTAGAGGGAAACGAGGATCAGGCGTACAGCTCCCGCATCAAAACCTCAAAACCTGTAAACCAGTGCAACAGCACTACGAGGGTGGCACCGATCAGGGAGGAAGGTATAACCCTAATGAGTACGTGTTGAACACAATTTTGTGAATGCTGGTCTGTGGGGACGGAAATTGTCCCCCCGTGGACATGACCAGAGGGCGAAACTTAAATTTTGTGTCAAACTCTGGAAATTTGCAACGGAGGCCCTTCAAATGCTTAAAATGCAAAGAGCTCGGAAAGGTGTTACGAGTGACATTCGCGTTTCCATCGCCATAGGTCGTGTTTTGTTGCAGAGGACTCCATATACATTTACACTGCTCAGGTCTTGCTACTGCGACCACCCGGTATCCTCCTGCTAGACGAATAGATTTGGCAAATCCGCCTACTCCGTTTCTTCAGTACAATCTGGCCTTCATCCAGCTCCTTATCTCCCCCTCAGCCTATACTACATTTTTTCCACATCTGAGCGCTTTCTACTCTTTACGGTTTCACTTTGACGTTTTTTTTTTTTTCTGTTAAGCTGTTGCTTAATACGCACCTATCTGTACAGCGCAGAGGCTCGAAGGCTTGGCAGCACTTCTGCGTGTCTAATGTGAATGTAATACCGTCTCTGTTCTGAGGTGGGCCTCTCCCCTGGCTGAGTGAATAAATTAAACCTGAAGAGAACTTTCTAGCCCGAAGCCTCGATCCGCAAACTTTAGTCGATGATTGATTGTCGTACAAATGACTGCCGTTGACACTGTAATTGTATTTCTTCCGTGCGTTTTGTGCCACTTTTGTAGTTGAAGCCTCATAGATTGAGAATTGGCGTCATTCCATCCAGTGTTGCAACTAATTCTATGATATTGATGTCAATAGATGTTAATTAAAATGTGTTTGGTTGAAAATGAGAAGTTAGGCGCCTCTGATTAAACAGTTTGTCGCGCTAATTCTCCACTTATGTGCTATTAAACATCACAGAAGGAGGTTTCTTAAAGAGATGAACATCATTAAAAGAGAGATCACGTAGAAATACTGATGGAAATGTGACATTTTGGAAATTTAATCCATCTGTTTTTTTATACAGGTTAATAGAAATGATTAGAGCAAATTTTCTTCATATTCGCGGGAAATAAGTCAAGTTTACTGCCACCTGCTGATTGAAGGAATTTGGACAATTGCCATTAAAACCAGCACTGTGCTGTGTAAAATTCAAAGGTAGAACCAGGAGATTAGCTTAGTTTAGCATTTCTCACCAAAAAAAAAAAAGGGGGGGGTAAAGGGCAGGTCTGGATTCATCAAATCCACCAACCAGCATCCCTAAACCTCACTAATTAACATGTTATATTATGTTTGTTTAACCCATTCAAAAACCAAGGTGTAAAAATGATCGGCTGTCCTAAACTTCCTGGAGTTGAAGCCGATTGGCCTCTGACAGCAGCTTTCATATTCATGCCAGTAGAATAGATCAATAAGCAAATTTCCCTCAAACTATTCCCTCAACACATTGAGCACATGCCTGACATCATGGAAACCATCCAAACATCGTCATGGGAACTGGAAACCAAACGAAGACGATCAGGTTACTGCGGACCGAAAGTCTGTGCGTGGAGGCATTTATGCATAGTCATAGAAAGATATGGCAGTTTTAATGTTGTTATTTTAGCTTCAGGTCACCTTTTCTTGGTCTGAAACAAAATTCATTTGTTTGTTTATGAAAAAATCAGCAACACTCTGGAAAATACGGCCGCATTATCAACATCAAGAAAGTCGATCCACTTTGTTAGTACTATGTTATTTGATTTTGAGAGTGCCATTTGCCCCGACTGAAAGCTTTCCCAGAAAAAAAGGAAGACTCTCAGACAAGTCAGAATTGTTCCCCTGGGAAAAAACTCAAGAGAGAACCTCTTTTTTTTCTCTCTCCCAGCTACAATCTCCTTCTGTGAGGTCTAACATACTTCCTTCCTCTTTCATTCCTGAACAGTCAGCCCTGTTTTCCATTCCTCCACATTTCGCCTTTTCACGGCGTTCAGCGAGGAGACTTGTCAGTTGCCATGACAGGCAGGCGCACAAAAAAACATTCTGTATTAAATTAGTGGCAGGATTATTCACTTCGCTGAGCGCTATGTGTTGAACTGGCTTTTCGAGATAGTTCGAACCTTGAGATGAGTCGCTGAAAAGAAAAAAGGGAATAATGAGTCTTTAAAAAAAAAAAAAACTTTTTTTTTGAAAGAGGAACATCACAGTGATGTGGTGGCGAAGACGCTCCGAGCTGTTTTCCTGGCATTATCGAACGGGAGCCTGTCCAGAACCGGACAGCTGGAGAGTCACTCTACTTGGCTCCCTTCGGCGTTCTCAGGAGCTGCCAGCCATCCCCCCCCTCCAAAAAAAAACCCCACAAAAAAACCCACCGCGAAATGAAAAGGACTGCCTGCTGCATGGCTATGTGTGGGGGCATCGGTGCAGGGGTCGTGTGATGTGATTGTGACCCCGCATGCCTGCAGAGAGATCAGGTTTGCCAGCTGACTAGCCGCACTCCACATGCGTCTGGGCTGTTTATCATCAGATCCGGGGAGCGGAGTTAGAAAAAAAGGCAGAGAAGATGTGGACGTGAGCAGTCAGGTGCAAAGTTTTCAGAGCGAGACCACCGCCATCGAGGATGATGTGTGTTCGACCGGCCTCAGAGGGGAAGGCCGGACGAACACACATCATCCTCGAGTGTCTAGCTCCACAACTCTTCCTCCTCATTTCCCCTGCTGCCACATCTCTCAGCCGCCTCTTGCTCGTAAGTGATGATGAATGGCTTCCGACGCCACGTGAGTCGCCGGCCGCCTCCCTCTCTCCCGGCGTAAAAAGACCATAACCTCATCAAAGGAAGGCGACTGAGAGTGGATTAGCCTCGCCGGGGTGTTGTAGCCTGCTGGTGTGTGGGGCTTGTCTAATTGGCAGACCCCCTTTTTTTCCCCCATCCCTCTTAGAGAGATTTCCCCCACAGGAGCAATAAAAGTATCCTATTCTCTTTCAATTACCCTCTCTGTCCTTCGGCCCATCCCCACAGCCACATAACTCACTTAACTAACGCACACAAGCCCCCTATCAATTCCACCCTGCTGGTTCTGGTTCACCCTCCCCTTCTCCAGATCTTCCTACATTCCTTTGCTGAGAATACTCCACGTATCTCACCATTATCTCTCTTTCTCTGAAAGCTCAGGAAGCCCAACAACTGCATATCAGAACCTGAACAATGATGGGTATAACACTGTCAGTAGTATCTACGCTGGCAGATTTGCAAATATACATTGCAGCACATTCATCTTTCCAAGGTTGAATTTTTCTATGTTCAGTTCAGAATTTGTAGGTAATAATTGTAATGCCTGAACTCGGTGTGAAGTATACTTATTTTATTACTTAACTTAAACTGTTAATAGTAAAGTTTGTTCATTTTAAAATATGTAGCATCAACACGCATCATTACCGCAAAATTATTTTGTTTGAAAATTGCAAATTAGCCAGTATATTGCTATCTATTTCTTTAACCTCCAAAATGCTTATATCTGGCTTGATAATCCCAACATAATTCATATGGAAACAAATGAATACATGGGAAAAACATACATAATTCAATTGAATATGAAGAAAAAGTGTCAAACCCTTCAAAAATGTCTCAATTTAGCATTGCTCTCATGAAAACGTTGTCAGACTTGTGAGGGAGAGTTTTAAAAGTAAAATGATAAATATCGATGCAGCAGAACCAGAGATATCGATTTCCCCTGTTAAAACTTGGTATTTACACTATATCCGCAATGCAACATGACTGCTGACAGTTCGAACAGAGGTTCGAGTGCGTTCTGGTAGTAGTGGATAATACAGCCTTAAGTTGCTGGTCTAAAGCAGAGATGAGGAGTGCCTTAGAGAGGTTTTGTAATTTCCCGTTTTTCATACAGCACGCCTGCAGATTTTTGGATTCTCACATTTGTAGTCACTTAATCAGCTTTTTTTGGAACCAGCTCTCATACGCCACAGTAATGGAACGGTCGAACGTACCTCATGGAGAAGGTGCAGGTTGAGGGTTCGGGGCTCAAGCAGGTAGGTGTTTCCAGGTGCTGACGAAAGCCGTGGGAATGAGCGAGTACGGCACCGTCGTGATGCTGTTCCACGCATCCAGCGTCGGGTCGTAGCAGTCCAGAGTTTTACACCGCTGCGTGCCAAAGTACCCGCCCACCACGTACAGTTTGTTCCCCGATGCCACGGCCTGGCAGCTCATCCGCTTGGCCGTCACATCGCCCACTTTAGTCCACTGGTAGCTCTCACTGCTGAACTTGTAAGCCGAGCACGCCGAGAACTCTGTATCGCCGCCCATGACGAAGATCTGGTTTCCCAGCACGGCGGCGGCCGTGTAGCGCCACGGTTGCGGGCAGGATGCGGGCACAGTCCATCGGTTCTCCTGTGGATCGTAGCACTGGACCTTGGGCAGCTTGTCGTGGGTGACGCTGGTTCCTCCGAAGGCAAACAGCTTGAGCTTGACGCTGACTACTGCTGCATTGCTCACGCCCTCTCTCAGAGGAGCCACCATGGTCCACTTGTTCGCCACCGGGTCAAACTGCTCCACCTGTTTGAGTGACACGGATGGAGAAGCCGGGAGGCAGCCGGTTGCTGCGGTGTGACCTCCGACAACGTAGAGGCAGTGTTTCAGCTCTGCGGACCCGTGGCCAAACCTGGCGATGAGCATGGGCGCCGCCTTTGACCATTCCTCGTGGACGGTGTCGTAGACCCATACATCTTTGGACACACCATTTTCGGAGCCTCTGCCACCGGTGATGTACACCTTACAGCCAATGGCACAGGCGCTGAATTCCTTCCTGGGACTGGGAATGTCCGCCTTTGGGATGATCTCTTTGGCCTTTTGGTCCACCAGATACAACTTGTCGCACATGAAAGTCTGCCCGCCCAGAAGAAAGAGGGCATGGCTGGTTTTTCTTGGTCGAGCGCAAGGGCTGTTTACAACACCGTCATTCTGCAGGATCTTCAGCTTGCAGCGGATAGCTTCGTCCACCAGCTCCTTGCTCTTGGCCTGGGCGTTGATCAGTTCTTCTGTCGAAACGTTCTCCATTAGAAAGATGGCAGGCAGCAAAGCGAGGCGGACCGTTCTCAGGAGCTCCGGAAGATGGCAGTGCCTCCTCTCCAGGTCGTAGTTGATCCAGTTGAGGGCGGCATCATAAACCAGTCTCTCGTCTTCCGTCTCTAGCTCCTCGTGTGACAAAAGCTGTACCACCATATCTTTGGGCAGTTGGAGGAAGTCCTCTGTCTTGCAAATGGCGGGGAAGTTGCTGAGACACATGCCCCAGGAGAGCTCGGACAGCTTGGTACACTGATGGGCGTCAGACAGCAACAGCATGCCAAGGCAGTTGGACGGATGGAGGTTTCTCTCTAGGAATTCGGCGCAGGCATCCCGAATGTCCTGAAACTCCAGCATGTCCCCAGCCTCAAGTAGCGACTCTGCGTTCTCCTCATTGATGACCACGCGTGACGAGTACGCGTAATCCAGCAGGAGCTCCAAAACCTCGGGGTGGATGGAGTCCCGGAAGTTGACCTCGCTGGCCTGGCTCTCCCGCAGCCCGCCACTGAACATGGCCTCGAAGTAGCGGCTGCAGGCGGCCAGCACGGCTCGGTGGCAGGGAAAGGAGCGGGTGCCGGCGTGAAGCAGGACGTCGGTGAAAAGCCTTTGCTGCCGCAGTGAGTTCAGGTGCATGAGGACACTGTCGGCATAGGAGGACTTGTGAAAAAGATAGATGTTCATCGAGCCAGTGCTGGCTCGAGATTTGCGGTTCTCATGGACGCACACGGACATTTTCATTGAATCCTGAAACAGAAGAGAAAAGACAAAAACACAATTTAATACATTTCCTATTTAAACTCAATGATAAAGGTCTTCTCCAATTATTAGCCATTTTCCACAACGTATCATTTGTCTTCTAATATGTTCAGACAGCACATGATTTTTTTCACATTTTCTTCAACTACATCCAGTAATTTAGATATGCTGCAACTTGCTAGTTTGCACAAGCAGGCTGATTTATGTTATCTATTGCAGAGACTAGATTGTTTTTCATAACGATTAGTCACAAAAAAACAGATTTAGTTTCCTATGGAGTAGTAAAATAGGCCTAATTTGACTCACAAATGTAATCCTCGACAGTGACGACTGCACATGCACACACTGTGATGTCGATGCTGACAAATTACAATGTGCATCCCCTAATATCCCTAATAGGGATGAATAATGTGCATTTTTCTGGGAGAAAAAATTACAATCCTCCCCAGGAGAAAGAGATTTAGCAGGAGATCAAGTGATTACAAATTACAAAATAGCCTACATCTGGGAGCTATGAAGGTCAAGTAGATAACAATTGTCTTCTCGCAGAGACTTGGGTTTTTCTTTTTTCTTTTACGCTTTTAGCTCTGAGCAATGCTAATCCCCTTCTTTCAGAGATCCCATGATTTAGCAGTAAGTGTCCTCGAGAAATGAGGAATAAAAGAGACAGCGGGGCTCTTTTAAGCCTCTGAGAAATTCACAGAATTTAGTCCACTCCCCTGCCAGAAAATCACATTTCCCATCTTCGGTGTCCTCGCTCGGAGCTCACTCTCATTCCACCCAATTTCATGACATGTCAAGTGCCTCCTGCGCTCTATTCACAGAGGTACCGAGTCCCTGTCTGACCTCACAGCTGACAGATTCTTTGAACATACGTTTCAAGGTCTCAGCCAGCTCCACAGTCTGTAGGTCGCTGCAAATATTCTGATAGAAGATTGCATAATCTTAATGGCAAACCTACCCCACCCAAAATTCTCACTTCTTTTTTTTTTTTTTTTTTTTTTTTATAAAACAGACTTTTAGGTGTTTGTTGCATAGTTTCCTTATTGACTGCAAACAGCTGCGAGCGTAGTCAGCGTGCAACCTGCCAGTTACCATAAATTCCAATGATTCCAAGGCTGCGAAGGTGAGAGAAGTTCAAAAACATCCATCAAACCTTTCGAAAACACTCCCGCAGCCCGATCTATTCCTCCGCCGCCCATTTATTTGCTCAGTATGTCACAGGCACAGTTAATAACTGACTCTCTGTGGCGGTGCGGAGCTTTGAGGAGGGTTAGCACAACACAGACATGGCGCGTTAATCTATATTTTCATTTTGGAGAAACTATGATCATTTTGATACTTTTCTGCCTTTGAAAGCTTCTCACAAATCCATTATAAAGTCAAAGAGGTCAAGCTCCGTTGGTGAGCAAATGGTTTACAAACCTTGAGGTGGTGTTTGATAATCAAAAAGATAGATTTTCACTAACAGACGAAGAGGGTTCAAAAATTCCAAGGTGTCAGGATTTATTCCTCTACAGCCCGAGCTGCAGAGACGAGAGGGCAGTTTCCATTTTCTAGAAGTTGCATCATCTGGCCCCAAAATCCTCCGAACGCAGTCTCATGAATAGATAATGAGGCCTGAACCCTGCTGGTACAAGTCCAGGTTCAACTGGGATTTCTGGTGAGCAGTGTCACTCGTACGTTTTGGGTCACATCTCAACAAATAAGAAATGTATTGCTGTGAAATTTTGCACAGACGTTAATGAAGCCCCGATTAGACACCTGACTTTACCTCTAGCGTCGTCATTAGGTTGATATTTGTGATCTAGAGTGAAATAACTCATCAAATCTTGGATGCAATTTTGATTTTTATCCAGTACTTTTTGATGTCCACTTTCTTACGAAAGTAATATTAGCATCGTTACATCAAACATGTTTGCCTTTTGGTGTTAGCATTTAGCTCAGAGCACTGCATGGCTGCAGAGTTTTATCTCGTCATTCTCTTCTCTGTGACTTGTACCAAAGAAGATTTTGGTTTAATGATGAATTTTAAATGACTCGTATAAATGTGACACGATCCAACGACCTACATATGAAATATATTTTCAAAAAAGGGGATTCAAAACTCGGGTAAACGTCGCGCTGATGTAGGAATGTATTCAGTGTGAATGTCTCTTTAAAAAAAAAAAATGTATATAGTCATTCCAAGTCAATTTACAATAATAATAATAAGATAAAGAATATTATTTATTACGAGTTAATGAAACATAAAACCAATTGCAACCCTGGCTCAACAGGATTTATTGCCTTCCAGCCGTGACAAGACTGGCAACCCGTCATCTCTGTTGCCTCTGGCTCGGCTATAATGAGAATATCCTTGTCTTTCACCTGCACATGTCACCTCCTACACACACACACACACACACACACTCTGAAGCTCAAGGGTTTTTAATTTGAAGTTTTGAGTAGCTTGATTTGAGTAAGTGGTCCGAATAAGTCAGGCACTAAATTGCAGTTGTTTTGCATTTTCTTATAATTAGCACGGTAATAAGTATAACCTTTAGTAGTCGAGGTCTGAGGCTCAGTAGCTGATTGGCAGACAAACACTTCAAGTCAAACAGGAAGTCAGCTGAACACCACACGGTAAAATAATTCAAAAGAAGATTAGTAGTGATTTTCTCAGCATGCTAACTTTATGCCTGCAGGGGGGGAGGGAAGAGTGATAATAAAGTCATTTGAAAAAAAGAATAAACACAACTCTGTATTGCTGATGCCAAACAATGCTACCAAACATTCTGCAGTTTCGGTGGCAGGCTTCTATAACTATAGTTGTTTCCTCTCTGAAGTGACCGCGTCATGCCTGAACATGATCTCATCTTGATAATGGCAGCGAATGACTTGGCCTTGTTCTGAGAAACATTTTGGTCTGTTGTCCAAATAGCAGCTCGAGTCAAGGATTTCAAAATGTCGAACAAAATATCTACTCAAGCCATTTAACTGCCGTTATAAGTCACTTTCTTTTTTCCCTGAGTGATGATCAGAATCGTACATACTGCAGTTTGTACATTCCTTATTCTTATTCTTATTCTCCAACCACTGTCCCTTTAAATGACATACCGGCCCACACAATCATCAGAGCTGACCTGCTGGGCTCGTCTAACTTTTGCATTGCAAATGAATGTGCTCACTCAATCACGCGGAGACAGTGGAAGCAGGGAAGCTGAATAAAGACAACCTTAAACCAGTTACTTCAATCGTTTGCATATTAAAGGATAAAGCCTGGATTACCAACCAGAGCTGCAGGTCCTGAAAAAAAAAATAAAAAAAAAAAAAAAACCTTTGTTCATAACCTGTATCATTTTAATGTGTCCTGATCAGGAGCACAAACTCGGACTAACCTGCTGAACATCTGAGCACGGATTTACTTGAGGAAACTAGTCACCTATATCGCTACTTAAACCCAGAGTATTACTTTAGTCTGATCGCTCACTGTGAGGAGAGGTGCAGCGCAAGTTTTTAAACATCCCGAGTGTGACACGTCTCTGTGAGATTCCCGACGACCGTCTGGCAGACGTTAGCGCCACATGTTTTTAAACTTTCTGTCCTTGAGAGAATACTGAAGATTAGAGGGAAGGGAAAACGACGTAGAAGTCAGAATTAGCTCGACAACTTTCCAAACTAATCGCTAACTTTATTTCCGCTTTAAACGAGAATAAACGGATGGATTTTTCAGCCACACCTTCACTCAAAGTGTAACTTTTTGGCCATTTAATATTAACTAAGAAGAGAAATGTAATTATCTCAAAGAAAGAAAAAGAGAAGAAGATAGTATTTACATGATACATATGAGGAAACGCAATTAGCAGGAAATACAAAGCCCTCTTACATGACTCAGTCTTGAATATTTTTCATACCATATTTCACATAATTAACTGTTGCCCTCGTTATGTGACTGTGTGTAACTTTAATACCTTGTGCAGTTGTCATCGTGAAGACATACCTGGGTATTCTTGCGGAGAGCTTAGCACCATATTATATGTGTCTTAATTTCTTTATGGACGGAGAAATCAAATGTTTTGACAATCAATTTTGATCATTTTGGTTCTTTTCAAGCCTTAACGATGACAAAATGCTCCAATTTCTCCTATCAAATGTTGAGGACTTGCTGCTTTCCTTTGTCGCATATCTTTAGTCACCTTTAAACTCCTGAAGGTTTCGTTCTGCAGGTCAGACAAAACAAGCTGCTCGCAGACATCACTGCGAGCACCGGGAAGTTATGACCAGCATTTTTGTTCATTGTTTTTGCAAACACTCTGAACAGACATGATAAATTAATTATTTAATACAAATATCTTGCATCCCTAAAATCAACCATTTAATGCCAACGAGCAGTACTCCTGGGTTATCCGAGTTGCTATTTTCTGGTCAAAAAAAAAAACCCGGAGTCGGTACGATCGCACTAAAGTGCCCCGAGAGGAAGAGGAAGATGCCGGCAGTGTTAAGAGCGTGTGATTGGCTGGATGGCTGTGAGAGTTGTCATCCTCATCCCCTCTCACACCGAAACCAGACCCACAGGCACACAGAAAGCATGCATTGTAAAAAAAAAAAGTAAAAAAAAAAAAGGCAGTCATGCACATGCAGCCTCTGGACTGTATCTGAGGCCTGGCTGGCTGCAGCCTGTGTAAAATCATTGCCAGGTGTTCACAGTCAACCATGGACTCAGGAAGAGGGAAGAGGGATGAGGGAGGGGAGACACTTCAAAAGTAAACACCCGGTTCAGATGGAGCTCTGTACATCTGCCACTTGGAAGAGGAAAACAAACAAAACAAAAACAAGATGCAAAACAAAAGAGGGCTAGAGCAGCAGTTTATTGATCTGCATTAATCTCAATCTTCTGAACAGAATCTAATTTAGTCCCAAACCAGCTGTCCGCGCACACGCTGTGTTTTAAAACCACGAAATCTCACATTAGGACTCCAAAGGAGAGCCGCTCGCACCTGATGTCGCTTTTTAAAACATGCAAAAACATTTCGAGTATGCAGGAGCAGAAACGCGGATGGCATGAAAGAAACACAAAAGGCATCGATGCAATCAACAGTCTATGTAAATGATAGTAATAACATAACCGAGAGATAATCAGTCATAATTTCTGGTCTGTTGCGCTTTTGCTGCTACATCCTGGAGTGTTTTTTTTTTTTTTTTTTTCCCATCATCAGGAGATCAGAATGGGGAATGGGATGCAGCCCTTGTTATAATCTATTGAGAAGCTATAACAGCCGAGAAGGAGGTGATTTGTTAGTCTTTTTATTTTTTTGTCTTACCTCTTTGGGTGAAAGCAGGAGTTCAATTGTGCCCGCGGTATCCCTCGAACATGCCACTTCTGAAAGAGCCACGATGCAAGCCTTGCGCTCGGGGAGTGCAACTCCTTGGGTTATTTCCGAAAGACTGGCGGATGCACTGGGTGAGGACGAGGCCGTTTTTTTTTTTTTTTTTTTTTTTTTTTTTTTTCCCCTCCTCTAAACACTTGCCGGTTTAAAAAAAAAAAAAAAAAAAAAAAAAAAAAAAA
Organism: Brachyistius frenatus; assembly: GCF_029030835.1. Lineage (NCBI taxonomy): Eukaryota > Metazoa > Chordata > Actinopteri > Embiotocidae > Brachyistius > Brachyistius frenatus. The sequence continues at coordinate 1,258,773 of NW_027210634.1, read as the reverse complement.
AAAAATTCCCGGAGGTTTTTATATGTATGAATATGCGATTGACGGGGCTCGAAACGTGAAGGATGTGAGCTCGTGGTTGTTCCCTCTTGCGCCGCTGCTCCGCTCCTGAGTGACGGTCCTCCTGCAGCGCTCCCACTTCTCTCTCCGCCTCAGATCAATGGGTGTGTTTACAGCGAGGAAAAGGGGGAGGATCGTCACCTCGTGCAGGAAGCGGAGGGAGAGACAAGGGGGGAGTAATGCACGGAGATGTTGGAGGAGAGTTGGTTTCCCCAAAGGCAGAAGCCCCCCTCCCACCTCCCCCCCCCAAAAAAGACAGTCAATATTTAGTGTTAATTTTTTTTTTTTGCGATGCAAAAATAAGCTTTTCTAAGTTATTTATTTAAGTATATCAACATATTTTTGGGCAATATTACGTTAGTATTCTTCCTTACAAACACGCTCCTTTCAAAGTATTATTTTGACTGTTGCAACAATGTGAGAAATGCTTGTAGTTGTTTAGTTTTAACTACCGTCTGTTTCAGTCTTGTGGTTTCCAACCCAAGGAAGGTGGGGCCCCTCCAATGGATCACAAGATAATCACCTTTTTAACATCAAATGCTGGAACATTTTACTGTCTGAAATGATTTTTTTATGGTCAATTCATCGTTTGAGTCATTTCCTGGTTCCTTTTGTCGATGATGATAAACTGAACATCTTTTGGTCGTGGGCTTTTAGTTAGGATAAAAAACAAGACATTTTAAGCTGCACTTTGGGCTTTGGGAAACACTGGTTGACAGTTTTTACCATTATCAGAAACTTTCAAAACAAAACAAAAAACCGAATGGATTAATCGAGTAAATAATCAACAGACTGATCAATAATGAAAATATTCTTGAGTCGTAGCTTTAATGACTCTGAAACCTGTCAAGGGACCACAAACTAAAACAGGTGGGAACCTCTGGTTTAACTTTAACAACATTAATTTATGTAGAGTCTCACTTTGCGGAAAAAAAAAAAAAAAAAAGACTTAAAGTCCAAGTATGTGAGGAATGACTGAGTGTGCCTGCAGAAGCTAATGGTTGGTTCCTCTGTTAAAGTCCCAGTCATGCTTCACTTATTTCCTATTGTGTATTAAAGACAAAACATGCTCCGCCCACCATTGTGACTTGTACCCAGAGAAAATTAAAGCCATTGTTTGTATTATGCTTTGTTGACTCCAAGACTTTAAAAAGAAACTATACAGTGACACATTTCAAAACAATAACATATAGGAAATACCATAAAAGTTGGCCTGAGTCACGGTGACCCCAGCGTCAAGTCCTATAGGATTATAAAGACGTTGTGGTTTTTGGTCTGAGTCGAAGTCCAATTTTAAACCCCGACCGTCTCGTGTGAGTCACATCTGTGGTCGGTACATTTGGCTGTGACTAAACCCTTCAGTGGACCCTCGAGGCTGGAGTGTTATTATCTAGTTTGTTGTTTTTATGTGTACTGTACTTGTGCTGTTGTGATTACACAGACAGAGACAGAATAACACTTATGACTGCAGCTTAATGTTAAAGATAATACAGCACATTGTTCATTAGAGGTTTACATGTGAAGTGTTGTGAAGAAAAAAAAAAAGTCATTATGCTTCATTGATATGTGACAGGAGGGACATCTAGTGGACAAAATACTGGAACTGAGGGAGTCACACAGACTACACAAAGTAATGTAGTTCATTAATAACCTTTGTTTACTTTCTTATTCCTGCTCTGTGTGTAAAAATCTTCAATCATATATCTTATTATTTCAAAATTACCAATTCTTTTATTTGTCTTTGTGTATATTGACACAATGGGATTTTTTTTTTTTTTGTGGCTTACAAATAGTCGTTGAGAAAAACACACACCATAAAGAATGTTCCTAATAGAATAAGACTGAAGATAAAATATACAAATGAGAATCCGAAAAATATATAGATTATAAGGTTGTGGAAGACTGATGCACATAACTGGTGGGGAGTTTTGGAGGTCCTCCTCTCAAGAAAAGTTTATGTTTTTCAATTAAATACATGCAATTTTACAGTATTTATGACCATTATTATTACCTCATCTGTGTAAAATTGACCAAAATCTGGAAAAGCTTCAGTCAAAAAAAAATATACAGCACCCATTAAGCTTTAAGACAGAACTCCAACTCAAACATTACATCTGGGAAAAGTCCTTTAGTTTTGATGCTCTCCATAAAGATTTAACATTCAGTGGTCAAAATGGCTTGTGTGCTGCACCTGAGCTGTGAAATGTTTTAAATACATAATGTATTTATGTATACATATATTTGTTGAGGACAATATGTCATTGGTAGTTCACATAACTTCCCTTTTAAAACAAAGACAGCGTGTTGGGAAGCAGCTGTTCTTGTGCCGGTTGTTTTGGCTTTAGTAGTGCTAGTTTGTTATAGCACTATGAAAAAAATCTGTCTTAGAAAAACTGAGGTGGTATTTAGTTGTAAAGCAAAAGTTCTTTATGGCAGAAAATTATTTATATACTACAGTACATGACATGAGAGACACCTAGTGGACAAAATACTCCTGTGAATATTGGACTCTGTTGATTGACACAGTAAGCAGATGTGGAAAAGTATCATAAATTATGTTCAATTTAGTTAGATTAAGAGTGTTTGGAATAAAATAATTAGATATGGGCAAGATACAATGAAATTAGACAGTAGCTCTTGAGACGTTTGAAACTGAGGTGAATCTGTTTTACATTTAATTTGAATCAATGTAAAGTTCAATATTCTTTTCTTACATCATACTTTTTGGTGTGTTTTTTGTTGTTGTTGTTGTTGTTTATTCTGTCTCACTGAAAAAGTCAAAAATGACCCATTTTTTTAAATATATATTTCAAGAACTCAAAGAGGCTTCTTTCAAAGTCCAGAATGACAGTTTAAAGAAGTGAGTTTCGCAAATACCTCTCACGTCAAACTGTTTGTAGCTTCACAGTATTCATATTTAGCTGCATAGCTTCATTCTTACATATTAATACTATGAATATTAAAAAATATATATATATATTTTATGTGCTGGCCAGATTTTGTTAGGTTTTGTGCTCAGCTCTGTTGTACCCAATTCAACATTTGAAAAAAAAAAAAAAATCCAGCCAAGACAACAACATGCATGTGTAATAACAACATAGTAGTACAGTATTGCAATATCAGCCATTTGTCTGCTTTGAATATAGTTACATTTATAGTTACAAGTACATTTTCCTGATTCTATTTTTGTTTAAGTAACATTTTAAATGCATGAATGAACTAAATACTTCCTCTGTCGTTGAAATAATTTAAAGATTTGCTCATTTGTTGTTTCATAAAAGTGACCTTAGGACTGTGATTCCCCTTTAAATCTTTCTTTTTTTTTTAAAAAAAATCATAACTTCCGCACGGGAAGCCCCGCCCTCCTCTGGCGACATAAAGCCACTGTCCGCCCGCACGGGTCTTGTGACTTCGCTGCTCTTCAGTCAAAAATGACAGCCAGCGTGAAGTTTGGTGTGGTGCTGCTGGCTCTCGGCTGTTGCCGGGGCCTGCAGGACGACTACTTGGACGAGGAGGCCGAGGAGGCCGCCAAGCCCGCGGCTCGGTCGTCAAAGTACGGCTCCCTGTGGCCGCTTCCGCAGAAAATGAACATCTCGGAGGTTTCATTCAAATTACCCAGTTTCGGCTTCAGAATAATTGACGCCGAATTATCGACGGCCGGTCCGAGCTGCAGCCTCCTGGAGAACGCGTACAGGAGGTGAGAAATGTTTTTTTTATTATTATTATTATTATTATTATTATTATAATTATAATTATTATTATTACATCTATTTGTATGTTTCCAGTGTCTGCGCCTCCCGTTTTGTTGACAGCCTTCGCGCAGCTGCGTTCAGGGACCGGTTTCACCTCTCACCGTCTCTCTCCTGCAGGTATTACGACTACATGTTCGGCATCGCTAAAAAACCGGTCAAAAGCGGGCGAACGGGCCCCACCGAGCTGCCCGAGCTGTTGGTATTGATCACATCACCCGACTCTGAATGCGACGGGTACCCCAGTGTAACATCTGACGAGTCATGTGAGTCTCTTCTCTTCCTCATTCACGTCATATTTAAAAGAAACGCACCTGAACTGCTCATTTTTTTTTTGTATTTCTACACCTGTATTTCAACTGCTTCACATTTCAGTGGGAAAATATATACATCTTCATTTTTACTCCACTACATTTATTCAAGTTATTTTACAGCATCGTTAAAAAAAAAAGTACTCAAGTACACTTCTGAGGTACTTTACTTGAGTATTTATTCTTCCAGAAGGAAATATTTTCCATTTTACTCCTCTACATTTATTTAACAGCTTTAGTTACCAGTTAATTAAGTACGGCATTTTAGTACACTTTGAAGTACTTGTGCTTTACTTTAGTATTTCCATTCAATGCTGCTTTACAACTAAACTACATTTAGTTTTAGTTACTTTCTAGATGAAGATTTGATCAAACAGTGGAAAATAAAACAAGCTTTAAGAACGGTGATTTCCAACCTGTTTAACTTCTAACGTCGTACAAAAGTCGGTGTGTAGTTGGGGTGTTATATTTCAGGTGTCCGAGTTGAGAACAGCTCCACCAAATGGCGATATTTCCTTTCCTAAACTTTGTTTTATTTCGATAAATCTTCAGATGATCCAATATCTCACCAAAAATTTGAGATTAGATTAAAAAAAAAAAAAAAAAAAAGTCCTAAAACTGAAATTTTGTTTTTCTCGCAGTATTTATTTGATGTCCCCTCAGATGTATCTGCTTGTCCTTGTGTATAAAACTGGATATAAAGTTGTTAAAAGTAGCTCCACCTACAACAGTAACATGCCGCCGACACATTGATCCATCAACAGTCTAAAAATGTAATATGCTGTATAATAACAATCACCGCTCCATTTTCCCTCTACTTTAAAGTCATTTTGTTTTTATTTAGACAGGACCTCGAATGCAGGAGGATTTGAATATAATGGAGTATTTTTCACATTGTTTTATTGGTACTTTTACTCCAATGAAGATCCCTCATCCTAACCTGCCAGTGAAAGCGTCCGTGCTCGCGACTTTTCCGGTGGAATTAGAGATTACCTGGAGAGCAAATACGAGGATTACCGCAGTTAATCTACACCAAACATTCAAAGCCCTCCTTAAAGCTCGGTCTTAAATCCGATCTGTGAACGTACCGCAAAGCACGTGCACGGGCCTATGCGGGTTGCCCACTTGGCTGGCGCTTTGACGTCGCTACGGTGACAAAGCGCCATATAAGTGCTGCCCATTTACCAATTTACTATTAAATACACGACTGTTTGTGTCCACAGACGAACTGTCGGTGGATCAGCCATTTGCCCTCCTGAAAGCACCGACGGTCTGGGGAGCCCTGCGTGGTAGGATTTATGTTTTGGGTTTTTTTGCTTATTATTGCAAAAAATATATTTCAAAGTACACTGTGTATTTGGGGTACAATATACATTTGTTGTCATTATCGAACAACCTGGAATAATCTTTTGGTAAAAATGGCATAAAATATAAAAATGTCTATCACCATTTCTCAGATATGATCTTTTAAAATGCTCGTTTTGTGATCCAGACCTAAAAAAAAATGATTGTCTGGGATTTAGAAAAAAAAAAAAAAAGGAGCCTGAAATAATGACAATTAAGAAGCTGCAACACATTTAAAATTTGTGCTCGATAAATAGCTGCCAGGAATAGTTATTTATTTGCTTTCCAGCTGAAAACGAGATTAAATGATTGACACCTCTTTCATGTCTTTATGGTAAAGTGTTGCCACGGCCAGAAGATGTTTAGCTTAGCTTGGCGTGAAGTCTAGACACGGGATAAAGAATGTCTACTGGCAGCTCTGACGCTCATCAATGAACACGTCACACCACATTTGCTTCAATCATCTTAAAAACCAATGCAATTTTATTGTATGACAAAATGTTCCAAGAACCGTGTATAACGTGTCTATTCTGAATTTTTTTTTTTTTTAATTTTTTTTTAGGTCTGGAAACCTTTAGCCAGTTGGTGTATGAAGATGAATATGGAGCTGTAAGTAAACGACAGACAGTCCGCCACATGAATCCCAACGAGGCCATTTTGTTACGTTTACGTGAGCCTCGTTTTAACTCGTCGCAACTTTAAAAAAAAAAAATCTTTTCAGAAAACCATCAACTCCACCAGAATCAGCGACTTCCCCCGATTTCCACATCGAGGCGTCTTGCTGGACAGCTCTCGTCATTTCCTTCCCGTTAAAGTCATCCTGGCTAATCTGGTAACTGATGGTAAAAGTCCTCGTTTTGTAATCTCATTTGCAATTTCATCTGCTTTCTAAGCACCTGTTCACCTCGCTCGTTCGTACAGGAAACGATGGCGATGAACAAATTCAATGTCTTCCACTGGCACATCGTCGACGACCCGTCCTTCCCTTACCTGAGCCGAACGTTCCCTCAGCTGAGCCAGCAGGTCAGTAGGAAAACCGATGGTTGGTTTTTTTTTTAAATCACATTAGGATGTTGTATTGGTCGACGACTTGTTTGTTAAAACTGCTCACAGGGAGCTTACCACCCGTACACACACGTGTACACGCCTGCCGACGTGAAGATGGTGATCGAGTTCGGTCGTCTGAGAGGCATTCGCGTCGTCCCGGAGTTCGACACACCAGGACACACACAGTCGTGGGGCAAAGGTGAGTTTCTCAAGTGTTTGCCGGAGACACGTTATCTGCCACCGTTTTTTTTTTTTAATTTTTTTTTTTAAATCTATTCGATGCCTTTTCCATCTCAGGCCAGACAGATCTGCTCACGCCTTGTTACGCCGGCTCTAAGCCCTCTGGCACCTTCGGACCGGTGAACCCCATCCTGAACACCACGTACGACTTCATGAATAAGTTCTTCAAGGAGATCAGCGACGTGTTCCCCGACGCCTACGTCCACCTGGGAGGGGACGAGGTGGACTTCACATGCTGGTGAGTACTCCGCGTCAGAGGCTTCCTCCGGGCACCGAAGGTTTAAACGGCAGACGTTAGCTGCTGGTTTTCCGCTCCGCAGGAAGTCCAACCCGGACATTCGGATGTTCATGGTCGAGCAAGGCTTCGGACAAGACTACGGCAAACTGGAGTCCTTCTACATCCAAAGGTGCATTTCTCATTTTAGTTCTGTAACTTTTATCAAAAGTGAAACAGTAAGACACATTTTTCTTTTTCTTACCATTTTAATGTGATAGACTCTTGGATATTGTCACCGCTACGAAAAAGGGCTACGTGATCTGGCAGGAGGTTTTTGACAACGGTGTTAAGGTAAGATTTTTACATGCTGTTTGAATTTTTTAAGTATTTGACCAACACGTGTGGGTGATTTTTTTTTTTTTTTTTAAGAGAAATTGAGAAATAAACTTATTTGCTTTCTTGCTGAAAAAGATGAATACCACTCTCTTGTCTAAATGCTAAATGGAAAACTATCGCCAGCAGCAACCTATCGGCATCTCAGAATGGCCATAATCCATCCATCCGTCCAAGACACACCTCTCCCCAGCAACTTTCTCAAGCTTCTCTTGAGCCATCCCAAGGCATTCCCAGGCCAGACTACTTATGTAATCCCTCCAGGGTGTTCTGAGTCTAACCCGAGGTCTCCTCCCGGTTGGACACACCTGACCCCGTCTCACCCACCGCGCAAACGAAAATAATTCCGCAATCGTATTCTTTCGGTCCCGACCCAACACATCCTGACCACGGACGAGGGTCAGAAAATATAGATTGACGACAAGCAAATCCGGCTCAGCTCCCTCTTTGACCAGAACGGTCCGGTACCGCGACTGCTGAAGTCCTGTTTAACACAGCGAGCAAATTTAGGAAGGACAGGTGAACCAATTCATGTCTATTTCACCTATTAAACCTCCCACTTTCCCAGTGGGAGGTTTCCAGTTCCACAGGGGGAGGTCCCCACTTTCCCAGTTGCTCCTGAACACACCCATTTCTTGTACGTTTTACACAAACTACAAACAAGACAATGCTTCAGAGGTGCCCTGGGAGCCGACGGTTGAGTCTTTTCAACACTTTGTGCTGATCTCAGCTAACTGGCCGTTTATGGTAGCTTCATATTTAGCACACAGGCACGGTGGCGGTATTGATCGTCTCCTCTAACTCTTGCCAAATGTCAAAACTATTCCTTCAGCCGCAACCAACGACTCGTGTGGTACCTCATCTAAGTAAAGTAGCTTGGCTTGTAACAATTGCAGCTAAAGCCAGACACGGTAGTTCACGTGTGGATCGGCGGCGGGAGTAATGACGAGATGGGCAAGGTGACGGCAGCAGGATACACCACCATCCTCTCCGCCCCATGGTACCTAGATTACATTAGCTACGCACAGGACTGGCAGAAGTACTACAAGGTTGAGCCACTCAACTTCAACGGTCAGTTTTCATGAAAATTTCTGTCTTGTGTTGAATAAATAATTTGGAGGAAGAAAACTCTGATTGATTTGGACCTGTTTTTTTTTTGTTTTTTTTAGGCAACAATTTTGTTCAACAGGCTTACGCTTGAAATTGGCACAGTTGTGACACAGTGAGAGTCAGACAGACATAAAGTGAACATGGGGCAGTGTGGTTGGTGGATTCAGATGTGGTTTCTTTCACGAGATGATGTATTACAACACTATGGGGGACCAATCCTGAACCAATAAATGCGGCGTGGAAAGAAGGTTTGGTCCTCCATAAATCTGGACCAAGACGAAAGTTGCACTGAACCTTTGTTGATTTGCAGACACTTGTTTAAAATACCATGCAGATTATGCAACATAATTTTCTGCAGATAATAAAAATAAAAAAAAAAAAAAGGAGTATTGGCAGAAGGAAAAACACAAAATGTATCAGATGGAAGGCGTGGATGTTTTTCGTCTTTGTCCCTTTCCCCCGCCCCCGGATTTTTTTCTCTTCTGTCTTGCTGATACTTGTATGTATGTGTGTGTGTGTGTGTGTGTGTGTGTGTGTGTGCTGTGTAGCTGAAACAAGACACAATTATCCACGTTTGGAAAGGAAACCAGCAGCAATACCAGAGTGAGATGGCAAATGTTACATCGTCAGGGTACCAGACCCTGCTGTCCACGCCCTGGTACCTGAACCGTATCTCCTACGGCCAGGACTGGTACGGCTTTTACAAGGTCGACCCGCAGGACTTTAAGGGTTCGTTGTCTGCATGATTGAATGTGGGTTTTTTCTTTCACCTGCCCATTGCAGTACTTAGTGTTTTGGACTTTCTCACTCGTATGATTGTCTTTTATTGTTATGTTGCCATCCGAGTCCGATTTTTATTAGACTCTTGACCTAGATTTGAAATGTCAGGGAGTTGTCACTCTTGTGCGAATACGTGTAAGCCTGTTGAATGAAGAGAGGGAAAATATCTTTAAAAAAAAAAAAAAAATCACTTGAATATTTGTAATTCAGTTAAATTAAACCTTCTTGTACAGTTGAGTTTTAGATTCTCTGGATGTTGAATTGACCCGACCTCATCAATCGCATTAAAACAGGAACTGATGCGCAGAAGAAGCTCGTGATTGGCGGAGAAGCCTGTTTGTGGGGGGAGTATGTGGACGGCACCAACCTCACACCCAGACTCTGGTGAGGCTCGCGCGATTCCTCAGTGAACGCTTTATCAGGAGACGCGCGTATTTTGAACCCCCGACGCGTCGCATGACAGATTGTATTCTTTCGTTTTCCTTTCCTTTCGCCACTCGCCAGGCCTCGTGCCAGTGCCGTGGCAGAGCGGCTGTGGAGCGCCAAAGACGTGACCGACATCAACGACGCCTTCAACAGGCTGTCTGTGCACCGCTGTCGTATGGTAGAGTAAGTATCGCTCGTCTCGTTATCGCGTGACTTTGCGTAGTCGTCATCGTAGTAACTATAAAACACATTATGTCTAAGCGACCTTTTTCTTCTGTAAGGCGCGGGATCCCAGCTGAGCCGTTGTTTACCAGCTACTGTCCGCGGGAGTACAGAGGTCTCTGAAAAGCCCGGGAGGGCTCGCCTTTTACCGGGAACAGGAAACGGACAGGGAAAACAAATCCGCACGCTGTAGCAACTCCATGCTTCGCTTTATTTCAACTGAAAAATCAAAACCTAAACTGCCTTTGTCAAAGTACTGTTGTACAAATGACACTCGGTTTAAATGTCCAAAGTGCTCATCAGAACTTTAAATCACCTCTAATGTCATCCACATCTTGCACTATTTGTTTTTTACGAATCTTTGTATGATTGTCAATAAAATGTTGACATTTAATCTGTTGCTCTGGTGTTTCCTGGGAGAAGAAAAAATATCGAAGGTATGAAGTAATAATATTGGCTGCAGATTTATTTTGCATCCAAATAAGAACATGATTTGTATTATCTTTATCCAGCAATGGATATTCACACAATAAATAGCATCCTACCAGGGCTGCTTATCAGTAGTCAGGTCTGATCGTCACAGCAGACCAGCCATCTTTTTAAGGAGCCTGTATTGCTCCTTAGGATTCATGGTCTCATAGGCGTCCAGCTCCAAGGAGAAGGTGGCGTTGCCTGACGTCACTGTTCGCAGGACGGTGGAATAGCCCTTTACGAAGAAACGGATTATAAGAGTGTAGAATTGTCAGGGTGGCAAATTAAACCCTGGTTCCCCCCCCACCCCCCACTCTCCCACCCCAAAAAAAACACCTGATAATGACACGTTTGGACTTCTCACCATCATCTCAGCCAGGGGCACGGTGGCCAGCAGCACCTTGTTGTCATGGCGACTCTGGATGTCTCTGACCGTTCCCCGTCTTTGCGCCAAGTCCCCGAGCACGGAGCTGAGGTGCTCCTCCCCGACGGTCACGTCCAGAGACATGACCGGCTCCAGGACTTGGCCGCCCGCCAGCCTCAGCGCCTGCATCCAAAAAAAAAAAAAAAAAACAGACTGTGCCGTGAGCTTCTCCGTCGTCGTGGTTTACACTTGCAACATGAACCGATGCCGGTTTACCTTCAGCATGCAGCGAGACACGCAGGCCGACACCATGGCGGGAGACGTCCCTGCTTCCGTGGTAACACTTTGGACGAGTGTAGACACGCCTCGTAAAGGGTAACCCAGCAGTGGACCTGGAGGTGGAGGCAGGCATCGAAAACAAACTTGTGTATCAGAGAAATGTTATCAGTCCGTAAATACAAAACGGTGCAGAACAGGTTTACCCGCATTTTATTATAATTCTTTAAAAGTCACTAAAAATGTATCGTTGAGTGATTTAGCTATGAGTCTCTCTTCAAATTATTGTGAGTGTGTCTGACTCCCCTTGGTGTGGTGTATATACAGTGTGTACTTCATTCTCAGGTCTCTCTAGTTAAATAGATCTTAATCTCAGCCAGACTTCCTGATTAAATACATTTTAACAGCCACACGTTACTGATTGTGAAGATCCAGCTCGGTTTTGGACAGTTAAACAATAACTAGGGTTGTTGTTGTTTTTTTTACCCCCTGAACTCTTCCGTTTGTCATGAATACTCAGTGTTACAGAGAAAGATCTTAAGTTTAAAGTTTAATTAGGAGAATAAATGCGTCGAGTCGGTATTACCTAGGAGATACGAGCTGCGTAATCCATTCTCCACCGCCTCTTTGATTTCTGCTGACAGCTGTCCCTCTAACTCCTCTGCGAATGCTGATTCACATGAACCGCCCGCAGAGTCGATGTCCAGCGGTCTCACGGTCAGCTCCACTGTGACGACATGTCGTCTCTCTCCTATCGTCCGGTCCAGTGTGTCTACGTTACAACAAAATTCATATAGGAGCAAAGTTTTGGACATCTCTGGCGTGTAGCCGACAATAAATATTCCTCTTAATGCAGTAGTTTTAAACTAGTCCAGTTTCAGGAACCAAAGTTTTTGGGCATTCATATTTATTTCATAGGAAAGTAGTTCAGTAACACACAATGACTTCAAGAACTGTTAATACATGGAGATGGGGAAAAAAAGGAACTAGGGTTAAATTAATTAAAAGGCACGTGGGCTTTTCAAACAAGTTTAAACTGGTGATGCTCATCAGGTTTCAAAAACCTACAATGAAGTCGAACTTTTTTGGAATTAGTTAAAAAGTCAGATTTATCTAATCCTAAACTTGTTTGCAAATGCTGGAATGACAGTTAACTACTGATATAACAATTAGTTACTGTCATGACAACACTGGGACTAAACGGCTACTGCACCCGCATGGCATCATGGGAATCGCATGTCCTTCAAAGTAAAATCGCAGCATCACAAATCCTGAAGACTACAAAATATTTAAAAAAAATTGTAAATTATGTTCGCCCACTCTAAAGGCACCAAAAAAAGAAAGAAAAGAGTGTTGCGACGGACTGGCTACCAGCTGAACTTTTGCTGGTACCCCACTGGTTTGTGAACGGCCGTTATGAAGCCTCAAGTTCAGATTTTGTCCGTCACCATCTTGCTCGTTCGAAGCGGTTTTGAGCTACTGGTGACCATATTTGGACGAGCGAAGGATCTGACACAATCTGATTGAGGACACTATGCCCCGCCCACTATTGGGAAAACCTGACTGCAACACAGGCCTGTCAATCAAACAGACACGCCCCCAAAAAACAAGGAGCGACTTTGGCGAACAACACCAACATAACTTGTGGGGAAAAATTGATAGAAGAGAGAGAAGTTGAATGGGAGTTTATGGAGCCAGATGTCTTTTGGAGCCGACCTCTAGTGGCCCTCGTTGGTATTGCAATTTAAGGAACTTCCGCATCGGCCTAATTTTTCAGACCCGGAGGCTACGTCCACTTTCACCTCCAGTCTACGGTTAGTACCTGCAGTTGAGACCTCGCGGAGAATCGTCTCTCTGTAAGCCACCTGCAGCGGTCCGAGGTGAGTCTCGATGCCGTACTCTCTCCTGATCCGATCGTGGATGATCTCGATGTGAAGCTCTCCCATCCCGCACAAAATGGTCTGAGAGAGGCAGAGAGAGAAGGACATGTAGCGGACACCCGATTCCATAACGGAAGAAAGTCCTCGCTAATCCAATGACGGCATTACCTGACCAGAGTCTAGGTCGACTCTGACTTTAAGACTGGGGTCTTCTCTCTGGAGGCAGTTGAGTGCATTCTCAAGATCTTTGAAGAAGGAGAAAGGAAACGCGTGAGTGACCTCGAGAGGTTGCACTGCTTAACACTGATGCAAGTGTAAGTATCGTCGCCGTTACTGACCAGCCTGTTTGGCCATGGTTGGTGGTTCTATGGTGCAGAAGAAGACGGGATCAGGGACCTCCACCCCCGAGAGGACGACGCTGGCGTGCTCTCCGTGCTTCCTCCCCGCCCCGCCGTCCTTTTGGGCTCGGCGAGCTGCAGCTGCCGCCGAAGCCTTGGACGAAACGATGGTGTCTCCAGTCACTGTCTGAAGAGGGAGCGGCGAACATGAAGAATCGAGGAGGGAAAATCGTCAACTAAGCAAATCCACAGTATTATGGATTGCGCTCTACCTGCTTCAGTCCTACAGTCAGCGCGATGTTTCCCGCGGTCATCGAGGGGATTTCTACGTGCTGATCAGCGAACGGCACCAGCAGCCTGCTCATCCTCTCGCTACGGACAGACGAGTTTGGACATATGTGATCGTGTTGTGGCGGTCAGGAGGTTAACAATCGCAGCTGGAATGGAAAGCACATACGTGTTGTTCCTGTTGATGTTGTGGACGGCCGTCTGTGCTTTCAGAGTACCGGAGTAGATCCTCAGAAACACCAGAGGCCCGCGCTGCTTGTCATGGAGAACCTTGAAGGCCAGCGCACACAGGTCGTCTTTGTACCAGCGCCTGCGGGAGGATTGAGAAAATTTAAAAAAAATCGACAAGCTCAACATCTGACAACAATGACATCGCAACATTTTTTTTTTTTTATAATTGCACTGTGCCAGAGTGCTCCACAGTGGAGTAGAAGCTGCCGGAACCGTGGGCTGGATTAAGAAAGTAGCTGTGTCCCAGAGAATTACTGGATTGTGATACGGAGTCTTCGTATTTCTAGGATGGCCTATGTTTTGTCGCTTTTGAACTTGACTGACCATCTACTGGATATAAAGATGTATAGAATTTAGCAGCGCTAACATCCTTTCTCGCAATGTTAATGAGAGTGAAAAAAGATTTGCCCCGTGATGCAGATCCTCTACAAAAAGAAATGGCTTCTTCCTTGGGCCAAGGTACACCCTTTCACAGAGTTTCAGGAAAATCAGGACGGTAGTTTTCCCGTGAACCGGCCTTCAAACAAACAAACTGCACCGAAAAGCATAAACGTCCCTTGTGGAGGTGGTCATGACAAAATCCTTTATCTGCAAAAGTAAAATTAAATTGAAGCAGAAAATAAAGACTAAACCCCTTTTTTTTTTATTTCAGAGGACACGCCTCAGCTCTGGTTTCACCACTTATTTCGTAAAAATTTAAAAAAAAAAAACGAATATCTAAATTAATCCAATATTGTCTAATAGGACACTTTTTAAGAGCCGTGACAAACACAAACTCATATCAGGCTGGATTTGTTCTCTCACTTGATGTGACAGTTCTGGTCCGGGTCGAAGAGTTACTCACGCCGCGTCGTGGTGTCGTTCGTGGGGAGCGGGCAGGTAGGCGGTGATGGCGTCTAGAAGCGGCTGAACTCCTTTGTTTCTCAGAGAGCTCCCGCAGAGAACTGGGACGCCTTTACGGGCCAGAGTCACCCGCCGCACGGCCTCCTGTAGCTGAGGATTCATTCGTTCATTCAGTAACAGTGCTGCGATGATGGCCTACACTTTTGTACTATGCAATACAGGGCTTACTTTCATGGAGGGAACGGCATCAAAATTGTCGCCAAACTCGGTCAGCAGCAGTTCAGCAAACTCGTCGTCCAGATCAGCAACCTGTGATTTGAGAACAGAAACGTAAACGTCAAAAAAATCTGGAGCACCTTGACACGTTATTATTTTACAGTTGTGACATGTACCTGCTCGATTAAAGCCGTCCTGGCTTCGCTGACCGCCTGCAGCAGCTCCGCGTCATCAGACTGGTCCAGATGTTTGACTTCGAACGCTCGCCCGTCGTCTCCCGTAGATTTTGGCTTCCACGTCAGCTTCTGGTTGGTCAACAAGTCAACCACACCTGTGAAGCTCCTACCGCTGCCCACAGGAAGCTGTGAAACGGGATTTATGAGGCAATTAAATCACACGGAGACTCTCATCAGGTGCTTTCTTTGTACAGTTTGTTACAAATTAATTAGTCAAAAAAATGGCTTATTATTAAAGGGAAACTCCGCTCATCTTTAATTCCAAAGTCTGTTCACAGGTCTTTGGGTAATATTACTGCATTATGTAAAAGTTGTAGAAAGCTGCTTTTAGATCCAGAGGGATGATGAAACTGTCTCAGGCGATGAGTCGGTGTCAGTTGGGGCTGGAGGCTAAAATAATCTGGAGGTTCGGCGATAGAAAATAGATAGAAAGAAGTAAGTTTACCAGACCTGTATAACCCGCTTAGCATCTCCTCTCCAGGCTAAAGGAGGAACTCTTATTGTATTTCATGTAAGTGAGGTTCCACTACGGAACAAGCTGCTGCTTCATGTAGATGGATATGTTGTTGTTATCTTTTGTCGAAGCGGCATTACCAAAACAAAAAAATTTTTAAAAAATATGCATGTATGTTAATAGCTACTTGAGCCTCTACTGGCAGAACACACCTGAATCTGACCAAACTGTCTGTGAGATGCATTGTGGGTAATGTAGGCTGCAGGTTGTGATAGAGAAAGAATGTCTCCAGTTTTGCTGCACCAATTTTTTTATTGTATTTTATTTTTTTTTTTAAACTTGTAATCATAAATCTGACAGTATTATAGAAGTACAAAAGTATATCAGGGGAAGACTTTTTTTTTTTTTTTAAATAAGCCTGCTTCTTTAAACTATACTATATAGTAGCCACTGCTTTATTTAGCTGTATTCTGTCCAGAAATCTCTATTTTCGTGCTAATTAAATACAGTTATTATAAAGTTAGGTGTTTAAAGTTTTTTTTAATTACTTTTCATCAAGAGAAACACTATTTCTCTTATTTTTGCTGTGATTTTTGAAGGCCTACCTGCAGGAGGACTGGATTGGCTTTCAATTTCTGTCTTATGCTCTCAAGGGAGAAACTCAGGCTGTGAAGAAAAAGAAAAAGGAAAAAAAAAGACAGTTTGCACTTACATTTTTCACAAGAAAAGTAAAACAATACTTGTTTTATTTGCAACCGGGTGTTTGAGTCACTCACTTCGCCGCAGGCTTATCCATCTTATTCAGGAAACAAACACAGGGCACGTGATGCTTCTCTGCTTGTCTCCACACGGTCAGAGTTTGAGCCTGTCGGCGTTTGAAAAGGAAACCGATTATACGATGAAACCAATTTGAAAAAAAAAAAAAAAAAAAAAGAAAGACGGCGAGCTCACCTCAACACCGGCGGACGCGTCAAACACTGCGACAGCCCCATCGAGGACACGAAGTGCCCGCTCCACCTCCAGCGTGAAGTCAACGTGTCCTAAAATCACAAACATTTCAGCAGCTGCTTCTTCTTATTTTAGTCTCAGCTGGAAAATGTGACAGAATATATATATATATATATTATTTATTTTTTTACCTGGGGTGTCTATGAGGTTTATTCTATGACTTTTCCAGTCAAAGGTGACTGCTGCTGACTGTATGGTGATGCCACGCTCCCTCTCTTGAGCCATAAAATCTGTGACGGTATCCCCGTCATCTACGTCTTAAAAAAAAAAAAGCAATACAGACAGAAATAAACACGTGGAACGAACAGATCAAGTTTAAGAATTAACAACGCAGATGTGTTTTGCCCCCCCCCCCCACAAACCTCCGAGTACCCTCGTGTAGCCAGAGTAATAAAGCATCCTCTCTGTGGTCGTCGTTTTCCCCGCGTCGATGTGGGCCATGATGCCGATGTTTCGGACCCTGTCGGAAGAGGCCACGAGTTAACACGAATCCCAGAACACGCAGAGGGTCACAATCCGTCAGCAGAATGTCATTTCTTACTTTGATATATCGGGGTTGACCACAGCCCGCAGCGACTTGACGTCATCTGTGACAGTGAACGTGAAGCAGGATTATAATGACATAATGCCACTGTAGGCACAAGTCTCTATTGTTAACTATGCTATCAGGCATCTTATTGGTCAAAGTATTATTCATTTAGTCAAGAAAATGTCACAAATAATCACTAATGTACATCCCAAGTTACAGTCTGAATTTTTTTTTTTTTTTTTTTACTGCTAATGTTCAGTCTCGGCCTTGGAAACAGCCATTTCAAGTCAAATCATTTATACCTGATTTAATGATTAATTTGGGGAAGTATGGAGTCAATGTGACATACAAAATGATGTATCACTAACAGTCCGTGTTTTGTCAAAGCTGATTCTTACCCAAGCCATCCTGCTAAAAGTCTGCAAGGCTCTGACAGGCAGTTGCAACTAACATTATTATTATTAATTATTAAGCAACTTATTAATTAACGACAAAAATTAATTAATTTAACCGTGTGCTTCTATAGATTTAGCTATGAAACCGACGTACCTGGCAGAAAGCTGTAGTGTCTCTTTACAGGACAGCTCAGTCTGCACCTGCAGCCCTGCAGCCCAGCAGTTAGTAAATACCTCCCCTGTGGAAGTATGAAGTCAATATGACATACAAAATGATGTATCACTAACATGTTTTGTCAAAGCTGACTCTTACCCAACTCATCCTGCTAAAAGTCTGCAAGGCTCTGACAGGCATCTCTAATGTCTAATGTTTGTTCCTTTATCAGGATCAGATGAAGGAAACATCAGACCGGAAGGAGCAACGTCAGCTCATTCGTTATAGATAACAATAAAAATAATAAAAATAATAAAAAAAAGAAAGTTAACCTTTTAGTGAAGGAATAGAAATGCCCTGCAAAACACAATCATCTCTACAACTCTCAAAAGTCACACGCTTTAAGGCACGGCTCCAAAATACATCCCTGGGACACCTTTGAGTGTGCGACCTATAGTTCCGGGTGTGACAGCAAATGCGGTCCGCTGAATTTTAGCTATTCTAAATTGTTTAATATATTTATGTAACATATTTACCAAATTTATATGCGCATTTTTTATTTTTTTATTTTAAGAATTGTGAGTTATGCTTAATATGCGCCGGTGTCACGGTGAGCACATTTAACCAACGGACAAGTCGTTACGAAATTATGACGTACTTCCTCTGAGTGTCGGCTTCGGGGCTAACAACATCACAAGGACCCCAGCCTGAAGCTAACAGCACCAAATATTCTGTATTTCGACCGACCGGTGCCACCTGAAACCGATTCACCGCAACAACTAACTCCTCGAACGCAAAATGGTAAGAAAACCCGTCTTTTACTTGGTATTATTCAACTTATATCTCCCAGTTTAACGCGTCGAGCTAGCGTTAGCTTCGGTTCACATGTGGCGGAGTGACGTCAGCTCTGCTCCGTTTTGTTTCATGTTTTTATGAAAACCATTTGGTAAGTGAAGTAGTCGCTGTATGAGCTTTTTGCCGAAGTTAACTTGATGTTTTCCATCTTTACGAGGTTCTCCTTAAAAATAATTTAAAAAAACATGCGACAAAATGTCCCCACTCATTAATAAAGTCTTCTAATCTTATTTTTATTTAATTTTTTTACCAGTTTAGGACTCAAATAAGTAATTGTTTACACTATTGAATAATCTACCGCCTGTTAGATGTTTTTTTTAATTTTTTTTAATTTTTATTAATCATTTAATTGTTTACTTTTTTTTTTTTAAATATCCACATCACGTGGCAGGAGATTCAAATAATCAACATTGTCATTTAAGAGTTGTGATCTGAAGTTTGTTCGATTTCCACAAGATGTGATTTACTTGTGCTCAGAAAAATCAACCTCCTTCTAATAATAAATTAAAAAAAAAAAAGAGTTGGAATTCACCACGTAATATTGGTGCTGCGTGAAAGTACTCAAAACGAACAGTCTCCCCCCCATTAATTCAATTTCCTGTTTGTTTGTTTTTTTTCTTCTGCAGCCTCAGAACGAGCACATCGAGTTGCACCGCAAGCGGCACGGCTACCGCCTCGACCACCATGAAAGGAAAAGGAAGAAGGAGAGCCGCGAGGTCCACGAGCGGTCGCACAAAGCCAGGAAGATGATCGGTCTGAAGGCCAAACTGTACCACAAGCAGAGGCACGCGGAGAAGATCCAGATGAAGAAGACGTGAGTATCGTTGGAGAAACGGCTGTCCTTGTATGCGTCTGCTGTTTGAATGGCCCAAAAAACGTGAAAACTGTGACTAGTAAGCATCCAAATTGTGTCTTTACAGCATCAAAATGCACGAACAGAGGAAGACCAAGCAGAAGGATGACGACAAGACGCCTCAAGGAGCCGTGCCCGCCTACCTGTTGGACAGAGAGGGACAGTCCCGAGCCAAGATCCTCTCCAACATGATCAAACAGAAGAGGAAAGAGAAGGCTGTGAGTATCAGTAAAGATTTCCTCTCCCTCAGCGGGTTTTTTTTTAATTAATTTTTTTATGGTAAGTGTTGCAGATGTGTGGAAATAACACGGATGTTGAATGACCTCCGCAGGGCAAATGGGAGGTGCCCCTGCCGAAGGTGCGCGCTCAAGGAGAGACGGAAGTCCTCAAAGTCATCAGAACCGGGAAGCGGCAAAAGAAAGCCTGGAAGAGGATGGTCACCAAAGTTTGCTTCGTCGGCGACGGCTTCACGCGTAAACCTCCGAAATATGAACGCTTCATCCGACCCATGGTGAGATCGCAGGATTGGTTTTTGAATTCTGCTGGGTTTTTTTTTTGTTTCAAACTTAAGTCCTTAAATGACCTCCTCCTCCTCGTTCTGCCTTTTTTTTTAAATTTAAAAAAAAAAAAAATTTTAAATTTAAATTTTTTTTTTTTTTTTTAGGGTTTGCGTTTCAAGAAGGCTCACGTCACGCATCCCGAGCTGAAAGCCACGTTCTGCCTGCCCATCCTGGGAGTGAAGAAGAACCCGTCGTCGCCGCTCTACACCGCCCTGGGAGTCATCACGAAAGGAACGGTCGTGGAGGTCAACGTCAGCGAGCTCGGCCTGGTTACACAAGGAGGGAAAGTTATCTGGGGTGAGAGCACAAACGCTCACGTTCTTTACGGGCGCTGAGAATAATTCAGAAAATAATAAGGTGATTAAGACGGCCGCATGTTTCTGGATGGACCTGTCGGTGTGTTTATTGTTGACTAACGGTCTTATGAGGTCTTAAAACTGCTCATGTTTGTAACAGACCTCCGCTTGGCAGATTTTTTTTTTTTTTTGATTTTTTTTTAAATAACATATCGAATTTTCTAAATGGGACGCCGATAGACGTCCGCGCGGTTTCAGTAACTAACACATCTCTTTTCCTTCCCAGGTAAATACGCCCAGGTGACAAACAACCCAGAGAATGACGGCTGCATTAACGCAGTTCTGCTGGTATAAGACTCTCAGCCTGCCCGGTAACGCTTCATTTACGTTAAGATTTACATCAAAGAGGATTTCAGTTCGCCGGACCGGCAGAAACATCACTGATTTCCTGCTTGGGCACGTGCTCTTGGAACAAAAAGGACACTCGAAGGTAAAGAAATAAGGGGACTTGCTGTGTTAAGTTTGATATAAATAAACTTGATATGACACAAGAATCATTTTTTGGGGGTTATGGCTGACTCACTCCATATAACGAGATTAGTAAAGCAAAAGTGAAGCTGCTCGCCACTGAAAACTAACTTTGTCCCTTGCTTGAGAACCCCGACGGTTCGGATAAGTTGCGATCACTCAACTCGCGCTTTTTCCGTTTCCTCCTTCAGCAAACAAAGTGAACCAGGATCAAGCTGCGCCATAAAACCAACCACTAATTTACGTAATCGGATTAATTAATGCCTGCTTGAGCGTTCACACGGTCAAAAAAGAAAGCTGCTTCTACAGCAACTGAGCAACACGAAATTAAAATCGACAAAATCCAACCTTCGTTAACGTTGTAAATCCGACAGCGTCTTTTTTTTTCAGACTTTCCCTCCTTAAATACAAACACGGCGAGTTTCCTCACCTTCCTTCCTGTGGGGTGTTGATCTGTTATTTGAAGGGGAAAAGGGGCACGTACTCTTTGAACTGTGTTTTTTTTTTTTTTATGATCTGGAACTTGTTGTTTTCAACGTGACGGTTTTATAGTTGCACTAGAAAGAATATCACACAAAAATCCATTAAAAAAAATAAATAAAGTACCAACAAAACAGAATTGCTTACTTTTTACCCTCTATGCAAGTTATATTATAGAGGTACAGCTTCCACTTACAAACCTGAACTTTGCATATTTCGGAGCTTTAATCTTGTCACTCTATTGTACGAGGACCTATTTTTACAACAGTCGTCTACTCTGCAAGTTCCCTTTATCTTCAAAGCTTCGCCGCAGCCACGTTCGTCACGTTTTTTTTTGTTGTTTTTTTTTAACCTTGAACTCAAAGTCGCACTTTGCACAGTAGTGTTTTGCAAGCTGTTTGGTGGTTACGTAACTCCTGACTCGGTCCGAGCTGTGCCAACAGCCAGCCGGCCGCCCGTAACGACACTTCCTCAACCTGCCTTAACAAAACCGAACGAGTCGATTTAAAGCCTTTACGAAGTCGATTCAAGTAGAAGTCCGCAAACTCTAGCGTACGCCACGGCGTACAAAAAAAAATGTGTCGTATTAACTTCTTTTTACTTAAAATATAGGAAATTTAGGAGCCCAAACTTTTTGAATCCAACTGTATCGCGACACCCGTACGTGGAGTATACTTCAGTAACCGCAACACTGAGAAAACTTGATATTTTATTTGTTTTTCTGGTGGTGTTTACATCCAAGAAGCCTGTGAAAGTCAGCTTTCCATCCACACCAGCAGCAGTCTTTCAGTCAGACAGAGATACAAGCAGTTGTACATAAAATATTACTTCTTTTTTTTTTTCTTCTTTTGTTGTCTTTATAGAACAAACTTGGATTTTGAGAAACCAGATCATTTCCTTCTTCACACTTCCTCCAGTTTAAAGACCGATCAGAGTAAAGATGCTGTTGTGCTTCAATAGAAACGGGGAACAATGTTTACTTAAAAAAAAAACAAAAAAAAAAACAAAACAAAAAAAAAGAACCCATCATGTACAACAGCATTAGACATTTAGAATTTTAGAAAAAAGTTTTGATAAATTTAACTTTGTATTGTGAGGATTTTTCACACAACCGAGTTCATGCACGGTGTCCAAATGTAGCTCCGTTCGTGGTGTAAAAAAAAACAAAAAAACCCTTTGATACTCTGGTGACATAAAAGCAGACATCAGGCCTCTTAATCGGCGACAAAAGGATTGCGCTCCAGTCTTATCATTTTTTCATCGGTCTGGCGCCGCGCTCTTCGTCAGCCCCTCGTTTCAGTGTAAGTGAGATGCGACATTGGAGAAGGGTTCCCGATATCATCTCGATGGCCACAAGGTCAGGCAGATAAACGTCTGCGGTCGGCTTGACTTCCTCTCTTTAAGTCATTTTGGCTGCTGAGAGTTTCTCTTTTAAAAAAAAAAAAAAAAAAGGAAAAGGAAAAGGGGAAAAAAAAAAAAAAAAAAGTGCACATAGTGACTGAACCCAGCGTCCCGTCGGATGCTGACATTATGTGTAGTAGTCCAACTTGCTCTCTATCGCCTTGCAGCCTTTGACGGAGAACACTCGCTCCAACTTTGGGAAGTAGATCAAATCTCTGGCCACCTTGTCGGCCACGTTCTTGTCCGGCCGCAGGTTTTTGGCTCTCATCCCGGCCATGGCGCACTGGATGACGTGCTGGTACTCCAGAGGCAGGAACGGGACGAAGAAGTCCACCAGGTTCTTGTCGATCAGACTCGTGTGAAAAAAGCCACCTACGGGGCGGAGGTGGAAACAAATTAAATTTAAAAAAAACAAACAAAAAAAAACAGTTTTCCATCAACGCGATTTCTTTTGCGGAAAGATATAACGAACACAAAGCATCCGTGGAATTACAAACTCACTCTGGTTGTTGTTGAACACCGATAGAGAGAGCGACGTCTCCAGGTCTTTCAGCTCGATGTCTTCTCGTTCTCGTCCCGTTTTCCAGAAATCTAACGCCGTCTGGACGATGCTCTCCCCGCCGGCGTTGCTGCGAGGAAGATCAGAAACGGGCGGCACGTTTAGAATCGACCCCCGGTCGCCTCTCGTTACCGCGCGGCGACGCAGATTCGTACACGTCAGGCTTGTTTTTCTTTTTCTTTGTCGACGCCTGCGGTGTCTTGACGTCAGACCGGCAGGCAAAAGCGACCAAAAACGAGAAGGTGAGTAAAAGTTTGATCGCGGCTTTTGTTGAGACCCGGATGTTCACAAATCCAGATCCAAAATGACACGAAGCGGGACCCCGAAGGGAAATCCCACCGTTTGGAAATACTTTCAGCTTTTTTTTTTTTTTTTTAAAAACAAATTTTACCTGAGAAAGATGAAGATAGATTTCCGGTAAGAAACTCCATCCAGCTTGTCGTAGTAGTCCAGGTACGGCTTGATGCTGTCGATCAAGCCGGGGTGCATCTTGTCCATCTCGTCGAAGATGAACATGGAGCGTTCGCAGTTGCTGACGTTGCCTTTGATCCACTGCTGTAATTGATACTGAGGGAGAAGAGCGGCGAATTAAAACATTTTTTTTTTGTTTTGTTTTGGGGTTTTTTTTTTTTTAAACGGAAACGGCTGAACAGAACGCCGAGGCGCGGCCGCCGCTCGTCACCTTGTAGGTCGCGTTTTGACTCTGATGCGGGAAGTGCAGCGTGGACGTGAACAAGTGGACGAAGTTGCTGTCCATTCCCTCCTTGTAAATGTTCTCGGCGATCAGCTGGCTGACGAAGTTCTTGCCCGTGCCGGTCCATCCGTGCAGCGACAGCACCAGCGGCTTCTTGGGGTTCTCGTTGCTCATGAAGCCGTTCACGGCCTTCAGGATGATGCGCGACGCGATGTGCTGCCCGAACAGTTTGCTCTGCAGGTCGACCCTGAGACCTGCGGAGGGGGGGGGGGCGGAAAGTCGACCGGGGATTTAAAAAAAAAAAAAAAGGCGGGACTGAAAACAAACTTTCTCAAACTGGCGACGAAGCCACAGATCTCCCCCCTAATCACCGGGACGGAAATGTGAAGCGACGGCATTTTTGACATTCGTTTTCACTTTCACTCGTATCGGTGCATTTTGATTTCCGTCTCCCAACGCAAACAGGCGATCCTGCTCCTGCAGTGATGAGGTTATTTTATTTATTTTTGGTTTATGACCTTATATGTTACACATATTAACAGGTTAGGTAGTTACTTTATTAATCCCCGAGGGGAAATTTTTTTTTCGCTACAGCAGCATACAGAAGCAATAAGATAATAATAGAATAGCAATAAAATAGCAGTAAAAAAATATAAAATGCACAGTATATCTATATATATTATATACAATAAAAGCAATAAATAATTGGAATTGTTGCCGGCTTTCTCTCACGCAACAAGAACGTATTCTGTAAACATAGAAAGTGCTTTTTATTTACTCCTAATGGTGTAAATTGGTGATCATTTTTAATCCGGGTTCATTAAAATCAGCAACTTTTTTATGCCAAAAATTAGGCTTGCTTTTTTTGTTGTTGTTTTTCAATTCTATAAGTGCCCCTAGAATTTTTTTTTTTTTTTTTTTTTTTTTACAAATAATCTAGTGAAAATCACGAGCTGTCTCTTAATTATTTAATAGATATTAAAAAAAAAAAAAAAAATTAAAAAAAAAAAAGGGGGGGGGGGAGTCTTTGTTTCCGACCAGATGCCATGCCGTCCCCCCCCCTCCCTCCCTCATCTCCCTCCCCATTTACCAATAAACTGATTAAAACATAATTCACTCCTGAGAGAGAGTTCGTCTCAGAAGCTCCTTTAGTTTCGGTTTCAACAGGAAACATTAGAAACACTCGCGTCTCCGCTGCAACGTCAACGTGAATAATTAACGTTACAGCCCCACCCACCACCACCACCACCCACCACCACCAGGCTTGTCTTTATACTTCACGCTGACCTGTCGAATTGAAGGCGATCCACTTGCGATCGCAGCTTTCGTGTAAATAATTGTAGATCGTCCGGCCCAGAGTCGCACCGATACCGAGGACCACCGTTGTTGTGATCGGATCAAACGCGTCGACCAGCACGCCGGCCGTCCAAAAGACGTGCAGCAGCAAGAATAAACGTGCCGATTTCATCGTCGGAGCCGATTAATGTCTCATTATCAGTAAAACAACCATAATACGACGGTTAAAAAAAACAAAAATTAACAAGAAAGCTTCTCCCTCTCCGAGCTCCTTGCACACTAAAAACGAGCTTCGTGTCTTTACGACCTGGAACTTCCGTGTACGTCACGCACACGTGACAAACACAAAACCGTTCAACACCAGAAATGTCGCGAAAACGATGCAAAAAAAGAAAAGTTGAATTTAAATTAAAAGCGTTTAAAGTGGGCTTCCCCCCCCCCCTCACACTTGAGGTATTCGTATAAATGACGTTACGGAAAGCTGACGTTGTCGCAACCCTGATATTTAAACGAGATTTCTGCTCTTTAATGAAGAGTTGTACACACACACACACACACACACACACACAAAAATAAATAAAAATAAATAACCAAAAACCCGCCCGGGGCTGTGCTACCTGTTTTGTTGAAGGCGATCCAGTCGGGACGGCAGCATTCGTGGAAATAGTAGAGGATGTTCTGATAGCTGGCCAGATACCCGGTCAGAGCCGCAGCCATGCCGACCGCGATGGTGGTGCTGATGGGCTCGATGGCCGAAGTCGTGCCGCAGCAGAGCAGCAGCATCCGGGCCAGCAGCAGCAGCGGCGGGACGTGGCGCCTCCGGGGCTTCATTTCACGCGAACTTTCATCCGAAGTAGAGCCGAAAAGTTAAAACAAACAACAACAACAAAAAAAGAAAAGAAAAAGGGCCTAAATGTTTGTCTGAAGCGGGTTAAGTCAACAACAGCGCTGGCAAGGGGAAGCGCTGCGGTTGTCAGGGACATGACGTCACAGTCCAAAGGTAACGCTTCCTCTTTATTTTTCTTCTTCTAACCAATTTCAACAGAAGAAAAAAAACCGTTTCTTTTATTTTTTTTATTTTTTTATTATTATTATTCAATGGTGGTATATTTAATTCACTAATTAGCCTACATTTTAATTAATTAATTTTTTTTTTTTTTAAACAGCACTGGAAAGTAACTAAATACATTTACTTAAGTACGAGTACAATTTTGAGGTACTTTACTTGAGTATTTCCATTTGATGGCACTTTACATTTTTAGACATCTTCAGTTACTTTTCACAATAAGATTTGATATATTACAATACACGTGTGACCTGAAAAAGAAACGACTGCATTAAAACGCCTGAAGTCAAACACCAGATAGAGTCGAGTTAAAATATCGACCACGTCGCTGTAGTGCAGCGTGTGGGCAGGTGCGAGAGATATTCAGGTGTAACTCGTTAACAAAACACTGTTGACTGTGTTTCTTGGTTGCTTGTATATTATATGTATATTATATATATAGATATATACTGTACCGTATGTATATATATATATATATATATATATATATATATATATATGTTGACTGTGTTTATTGGTTTGTTGTATATAATATATATAGATATTTAATGTACTGTATATATACTGTATGTACTGTGCATTTTATATTTTATATTTATATTTTTTATTTTATTGCTTTTCTATTATATTATTCTATTCTATTATGATTTTATTCTATTGTTTCTATTATTGCTCCTGTATGTATGCTGCTGTGGCGAAAAAATTTCCCCTCGGGGATTAATAAAGTATATACCTACCTACCATACCTACCTACCTACCTACTTTAAAGGCCAGTCACACATCCAGAATTACACATTGTGTGTGTTAACATACTTGGCCAATGAATCTGAAAAACAAACACGTGATGAGCGTGGAAAACACCACGCATCGAAGACACGTAAAGACACTGAAGCCAATGTGATTTTAATCAGACTTTAAATTCTTTGATTGAATTAAATTACAAAATGGCTAGTGCTTTTTTTTTTTTCTTTTTTTTTTTAAGCGATGGGACAACACACGCTTGTAGCTTTTCGTAATAAAAGCATAAAAACAAATGAGCAGTGACTCAACACTGTCAATATGTCTGAGATTTCATGTAATGAGTGTGTTGGAACACGGCGATAGTGTGAAAGGGAGAGAAATGTGACAGCTATTTATTTTACCCCTGATAATTGTTGGTATAATTAAGAGGAAACCTTGCATTATTGTGTGTCAGCACTCAGGTTATTTCAGAAAAGGACAAGATCATTTGTTGTTCCCGGTTAATCTTAAATTGAAATGAGTTTTAAGGATCGTGTTACTCACTTATGTTTCATGTGGCCTAAACGTTATTTTTGATATTTCAAACAGGTGAAACTTCAAGAAACTTTGACAAGGACTACACAAAAAGCAGATCTGCCTTCCTGGACTGAGAGGTGCTGATAGTGGGAGGACAGAAAAAAAAAAAAAAAAAAAAAAAAAAAATCCTCAAACAACTCAGGATAATTCCAAAGGACTTCCTCAAACTGGTTCAGGTAAGACAAATAGGAATTTATTGATGTGCTCGGCTGTTGAGATGGCAGTGTCTCTGACGGAGATGTGGGCTTGATCAGTGATGCCCTCCTCATGGTGGCGCTGCAAGAGAAGGAGTAAACTCCCAAGTAGCTTGGCTTCTGTGGAGACTTTGTATGCGAGACAACGTGTGGGCCGCAGCGCCCTCTATAGGCGAAGAAATGCGTCGTTACCTGCAAGGCTCTCGTCACCATCAGCCTTGTGAGGAGAAGGGGAGTTTCCTCATATATTTCTGCCGATGTGAGACTCATGCAGACCACTGGAGATGGAGTCGTGAAGCTGTGTAGTACTGATACTGAACAGTCCTTTCTGGCAAAAGTACAGGTTGTTTTTGGGTTTTTTTTAGGATTTTCTGCTTTTTGGAGCACCTTCAGACCTCCATGAGGATCTGGATAAGTAACTCTTCACCTGTGTGACACTCCAGCAAGCCATTAGTTGTGAGGGAAATTATATATATTACTAAATAGTAATGTATAGTAATGACTGTCATATTATTACCATATAATGAAGACAATTTCCAACACTTAGTACTTGAGATTGTCTTACGTGCCCTTCTAAATGAGGAGTAAATTATTTCATGACTAGCAATGATTATTGCTTATAAAGTCAGATTTATTTGTGATTAAAATTGCATTTATCTAGAAGACAAAAGTAAAAATTGGATATCAGTCAGGTGTTCTCAGAAACATTCCTATAACTCAATCAGCTTAATTAGAGTAGTATCGTTTGATGCTACTCAATATTACTAATTACTAAATCACAGGACATTGTTAAACATTAAACATTTGTTCTTTGTCTTGTATATATATTTTTTTTTAAAAGCCATGTCGAGTTGGGAATTAGAAGATCAATCAAAATAGATCCACATCAACCACCTATAAATACTGCTTATGTCTTCATTCATTTGTATAATTGTCACAATGTGATAATATACAGTATCATTCACAAAGGTCAAATTTCAGCAACACCCCAGACTTGTTTTTATACTTGAAGTTCATTTTGGTGATAATATTTAAATTGACCTGCGTTTATTGGACGTGTAATGTGAGATGGGTTAACGTATGACAAACCCACAGAGAATAATCTCTGAACGTAGGCTTCAAAGGGGGTTTTGTCATCTTTCAGCTCTTTGTTTCGGTTTTACAGCCCACAACGTCACAATCTTTCATTTACTTTCCCTCCTAATTAGCATTGTTTTCATCCACGGACCGGCTTGTCCAGCACCAAACTGGTAAAACAGTGCAAAAGTTAGCAACTAAAGAGCCCAAAACCTCCTCTTGGATTTACGTCGCTTGTTCTCAAAATGTGTTATCATGCGTTCCTTTTTTGTGATGGATGATGGTCACTGAGAGGTCTTGTTTTGCTTCCCAGGGAACAGAGGTAAAGTCCGTTAACCCTTATAACATATGGCACAAGTCACCCAAAACAGTATAATTCAAACCAACTGTGTTTCTGGTGTGTCCTCTGATTTTTTTTTTTTTAAAAAAAAAAAAATTTCATGCATAGACAAACTGGCTTACAGAGAGACTTGAGGGGGCCAAGAGAGCAGAGTCCATTTGACACAGATAACCTGGAACACCTGCTCTCAGGTCCGTACTACTCTACCGTTGATATGCGAGGGTCCAGACGGTCCCTTTAGGAGTGAGGTTTTTTATTTTTTTTGTATTGGCTTCCAGATTAATGTCAAGTTGCACAAATGTGACAAAAGGCACCAAGTTGGTTTCCTTCAGAAAGCTGAACGTTCCCCGGCAAAAATATGGAACCCCCATATCCCAGCATGCAACAGGACAACACGGAGCAACAAAGGGCCAACTGGTACAATGCTTGCCGTCATCCAACAAACATGCACTGAGCCGTCCCTATTGTGTCAGGCCAGCAGCGCACTATGTAAACATCCCCTCTGTACCGAATCCTGACTATATTCAGACTCCGAGCAGGAAGTGATTTCATAGCCGGCATCCGCCTCAGTCTTCCTCTCTCAGGTGGTCGACATACCAGAGCGAGGAAGGGGGTGACCGACAGCGGGGAGAGCTACGTGTGAAGTGAGGGCGAGCGAGACTTTGGTCATTTAATAGTACAACTTATTAACAAATGTCTTCGGCATATTAATACTTACAGTTCTTTCCCCCTGATTAGTTCATTATATTTTGAAATGTAGATATGTCTGGCCTCTAAACAACTACAGAGTCTCACCTTTGCTTCTTTTACTTTAGTGTTTTTTTTTAATCTTAAAGTGTAGGTTTAGTAGTTAAGTGCAATCAGTCATTTTTGACTATGATTTACACATTAAAAAAAACTCAAACACTTTTGTGTTTTGCAGCTGATCCTAAATGAAAATATGGACCCACATTTCCTTACTTTCAAACATTATTGGTTTAAAGAAAACGTTATAGCTCCATGAAGCATTAACATCTGAGATTTAATTGTGAACCACTATGAATTTTGGTGCTGATGTTTTAGATTTCCTCATCTTTTTTTTTTTTTTTTTACTACAGTGTACATTTATATGAGTAATACTCCCACAGATATAGGAATCAAACAAACATAGCTAAAAAAAAAAAACAACGTTAAAATGAATCAATTCAAATCTTCAAATCTAACCTGATATAATGTGTAATGATGCAAATATCAATAAAAGTCTAAAAACGACTGTTAAATTATGACCGAATTTGTCTAGTCACGAAGAGACAAAGATTCACCTCATTTGCCATTGGAGCTTCATATATTATGTACACTGAGCTAAATGAAAGGGTATTTTTCAAAAGGCTTATGCACCTGTAATGGAGACCAGAGCTTTTTTAATTTATATGGTGCAGCGGTAGCATGATTGACAGAGAACGTTGTATGTTAAAGGAACATTTTCACACATATTTGCTGTGCAGTATGTGTAATGGAATTATTAATAGGAATCTGTATTTACAGAAATACTTTGTCCATTTAAGTATTGGTGTTATATAGCTATTTTGCCATCTTGGTCTCCTTAAATAGTCTTTTTCAGCTAATTACTTGTGGCAGGGAAGTAAAAGGCAATGAGCGACGGTTTGTGTGGTGTGATGTTGGTGTGCGTCACATAGTGCGTACTTATACATTTCATGGAACAAGTGTCCTCTTTAATTTAAAACATTAATCATGGGTCTGGGATGTTTTTATGAAAAGTTAAACAGAGGTACATAAAATCAGCCTAAAACTGCTACTGCAGAAAGAGATGAATGGTTTCTCTTGGAAAAACCTATAAAACATTTCGACAAAATATTTTCATACATATATATTTTCTAACTTGTCAAAATACAAAGTATAATTTATTGTTTTTTCAAGTTATGTAAAAGTCCAATTGGTCATAGCTTGAAAGTAATTTTTGGAAATTAATCTTGCAGTGTTGGAAGCAACTGAATATTCACCTTGGCCCGGTTCTGTTGGAAAACTTATTCACAGCTCCACTGATTACAATGGACGAACTCTAAAGCCAAGGAACCTGCAGGGAGCTACGAAGTTGACAAAAAGGCAGACATGCTTGGCTGACAGTCGTAAAACCTTAAGAGGGAGCTATAAGGTTTATAGTACTGTTTTAAAACGAACCCACATATCTGTAATGTGTGTGTGGCAATGAGCAAAAAGAAAATCAATAGATCTCTTACAGAAGTTTTAACTTTTATTTCGAAAAAAACAACAAAAAAAACACCCATTTTTCTAAAAAAAAAAACACTTTTAGACTGTGATGTTGTGTTTGTGTTGAAGAAAGTGAATCACACTTCTATTCCCGTGTTTGGCGGAGCTCCAAAACAAGCTTGAGATTGGTGCGAGTTCACGTTTGCAAAAGCACTGAGGCTGAACGGTGGAATTATTTATTATTCTTTTTAAATGCCTCACATTTGACTTAAAAACCATTAAACCCCAGTGAGGAACAACTCCATCATGCGCATATAAAACAGGATTAACGGCTACTTTTCGGGCTACATGGCGAGGAAATATAACACAGATTATTAGTGTTAGAGTTGGAGTTCTTTAAATGACTCTCGTCTGCCGGGAGCTTTACGGTGACCGAGCTTTACAAACCAAACAAAGACTGCTGAGTGTTTCAAGGTGACAGCTGAGACACACAGAAACAGTGAAAGGACAGGGACAGACAAACACACCTGTGGACACCTTTAAGGTATCTGACCTTTTCAGTCCTGTTTGCTTGAGTCTGTGCGAGTGTCCTTCTGGTCTAAAAGCTAAATAAACACACCCTGATTTGGGGGTCACAGATTCTTCAAACAGGTGTCCTGGAGCAACCAGAGCTGAATGTCGACTCTACTGTTAAAAAAAAAAAATGGAAGTGGCAGGGAATACTGTACACTCTTACAATTCAATCAACCCAGGTGATCAGGATGTTTGATTTTAATGTGTAACAATTTTAAATTTGTTCACACTACTTAGTTGATCCACCTCTGGATTCGAAACAGCCGTGAAACCTGTGAACTGTCTATCGGTACCATCTGTGAACCCCTGCTGTGAGAGGGGCTCGGGAACAACCTGCCACAGACAGAGCAGCGAGGGATGAAATGAGAAAAAACACCAAATAAATGAACGGAGGAAGCGACTGCGGGTGGGTTGGCGGGGGAGAGAAACAAACAAAGGGCTAGTTTTACACCCACCTGCTCCACCAGCTGTTCCGTATCAGCTACCGACAGCACGGATCTGAGTTGGACAACTGGCAAGTGGGCCAAAGAATAATTAATTCACCAGGTAGAGGAGGCATTTCTGCTTGTTTCAGCATTTCCAGCAGTGGGAGGAAGCATTCGTGTCGTTCAGTTGAAGCTGCTCAAATTTATATATTTAGCTACAGATGGCAGTGTTTGGTTGGTAGGTCAGTCAGTCCGGCATTTTGATGCAGACTGAAATATCTGTGCTGCTTTTGGATGGATTCATTGAAACTTTATAAAAGTAAAACGTAGTTTCTACATCTGAAAAATTGGGCCAATGCGGAAGCACCCTGAAGTGCAATGCCACCCGAGGGCCACTAGAGGGTCGGCTCCAAAAAGCCTCCGACTTCATAGACTCCCATTTAACTTCTATCATGAAATACTAAGTCAAGAAATTTTTTTTCCACAAGTTATCACGGTGATTTTAACTAACGTCACGCCTTCTTATTAGTTTTCCATTTGAAAATAATCCCGTCATTAATTGGAAATTAATGCTCAAAAAGATGTGTTTTTGGGGGTGGTCTGTTTAATTAACAGGCCTGTGTTGCAGTCAGGGTCCGCTATAGGTGGGCTGGGCGTAGTGTCCTTGGGTTTCCGATCAAATCGAGTCAGATCTACCAGTCACTCTTACCCAAATGGCCCAAATGTGGTCAGTTTTGGCTCTAAAATAAGCAAGATGGCGACAGCAAAAATCCGAACTCGAGTTCTCGTGATAGCAGATCACAAACCAATGGGCCAGGTGCCTGTTGGTTTGCCACTTGGATGGATTGTCGTGACGTTTTGCGCAGATGTCCTCGGTGCCCCGAGGATGAATCCTTTTGACTTTTTCTTTATAGCACCCCCCGACAGGCTGACATTTGCGGCAAACTTAGCTACTAGGTGGTGAACATAACGGAGCATTTAGCAGCTAAAGAGACAACTATTTTTCCTAAAAAGCGGGTAGTGACCAAATCAGAGCTTTAAGTTATGTCAAAAGGAAACTTTCTTAACATTTGGTACAACTTAGTTATATTATATCAGTGTTGTGTTTACACCTTCCTAAATTAGTTTGAATGACAGTTTCAATCCAACAGCGTCGATAAAGAGTTTTGTCATAAAATATTTAGTTAGGTTTTATCCGCAAAATAAACATAAAGTATTGAAAATAAAATTACTATGGAGAATCAACGCTTTCAGAGTATATTATTTTTTGTTTGATAAAAGTACATAAAAATGTGAATACTCAGAAGAAGGAATCAGGAACAACCAGGTCATTACTCATTATCAATTCTCTTCAATAATTAACTTTTGAATAACTCCAAATTAAGGTCTGTATCATTAACAATGTTACAACAATTAACAAAAAGACTAAAAGTAGTTTATTTATTACATGTAGAACAGTTTTAGTTTATCTATAACAACTACTTTTTGTTTGCCAGGTTGGGGAAAAACCCACCTTGCTGCTTTACGCTCCTCCTGAATAACTTTAAAAAAAAAGTAGGTTCAAATGGAAAAAAGAGAGTAACAATTACCAAAATCCAAGTAGAAACAGATGCACACGCACAGTGAACACTCCCACTAAAACCTGTGACGGGACAGTCTCAGGGTTTCAATAGTCAGAACCTCGGCATTGAGATAAAGAGTTCATTGCATTAAGTTTCCCGACGACGGTGGAGAGCGAGAGGTTGCTGAAGCCATCTGTAGCCTTTACTCCTCCTTTGCTCTTTGACCTCTCCTTCACTCAGTCACGCACACCGAGTGGGCGCACACACACACACACACACACACACACACACACACACACACACACACACACACACACACACACACACACACACACACACACACACACACACACACACACACCGAGATAAACGCCGAGAGCTGATTGTACTGTGAAAGTGACTGAGTGCAGACAGCCAGTGGACCAAGACACTGATAAGAGCTGCTAGTGTGTGTGTGTGTGTGTGTGTGTGTGTGTGTGTGTGTGTGTGTGTGTGTGTGTGTGTGTGTGTGTGTGTGTGTGTGTGTGTGTGATGTTTGCGCTCCTGTTTGACCCCTCAACCCCCCCCCTCCTCATGGCTATGATTAACTGCATCCCGCAATATGTCCACCAAAATACAGACAAAATTCGAATTCCTGCATGGACATCAAAGCTTTTTTTGTTTCACTGCGAGTCAAGTTGGATAAATGTCTTCGTGTTGCTCGTTGTTCACTTTTTTTTTTTTTTTTCACCCCCTTGCATGTCTTTCTGTGTCATCACATCTTTGTTTTTCATTACAGCGTACCACTCGGCGCAGACATTCCCGTTACCACATCTTAATATTTATAGATTATTATCATATCACATCAAGTCCAGAAATGATTACGTTTCTTACAAAATGTGTTTTGTTAGAAATAATCCTGCCCAAATGATTAATTTTCTGTTGACACAATGAGGCAACGTTATGCAAACAAAACCCACCAAGTTGCAAAATGTTGACTGAACGGATCAGTAAAAGTTTTCGCTGACAAATTAATACTTATATTCAGGCACTCAACACCTTCGAGTTACAGTTAGCAAAAGGTTGAGTTTATCCTTTTAAAAAGACTAGAGTGTTGACCCACTGTACACAAGCTTGCCAAAATAAAAGTGAATGAAAACCGTTGTCTTTCCCCAACCTTACCCAAAGGATTTCCATTTCTGTCACCTAAACTTCACCAAACTAGGATCTTTATTGTCCACATCCTGCTTTTTGTATGTCTGACTTCCACCCCAACCGCCTACCTTTCCCTCATGTGTGATATAAAAATGTCGTGCTTCCTTCCCCACAAAAAAAAAAGAACAATGGCAGCGAAGATTTTACCGTCTCTTTCCAAGTCATCCGTTAGTTCAAATTACAAGTGAATAAATGAAGTTTTTCGGAGAAAAAGTTGTCAGACACCAACCCCCAAACTTTTTTTTTTTTTTTTTTTTTTAATTCAGTGATGCAAGGCATGACACGTGACACTATAAATTAGACGGGACGTACAATGCAACATGTAACAGAGTACAATACAAAAGACCAAGCAGTAATAATTAAAAGAAAGGGGAAGATGGAGAAACAAAACAAATTGACCAAAAAAACAAAAAAAAAAAAAAAATGAAATAGGCAATAACTAAATTGTAATGACTAATAGGTCGGTAAATTCAAATAAATCTAATTGATAATAGCATACATAAAAGAACATTGGCTTTCCTAGTCATAACAGAGGAAACAGGGGAGAGGGCAGAGACGAGTGATAGTAACACTCATAATAGTAATTAACAGTGGTGTAGATAGTAATAAAGCAAAATATTATTGCAAAAACTAAATAAATAAAATTAGAGTATGGACATAAATAGTTGGAGTGTGTGTAGGGAGAATTCAGACGAGATGAACCGCCAAACTCTATAATTGAGATTTGATCCGTTAACACGCTAACATGCACGTTACAGCCGACCACTGGTTTGGATGGAGTGTGACAGGAATTGATTTTTTTTGTTTTTTTTAATGCAGTCGTGCAGACAAAGTTTACTTCAATGGAAACGGAGTTAGCTGAGCAGCAGCTCTGTGATGGCGACATCCAGAGTCGTGTTCGCCCCCCCCCCCCCCCCTTGTGCCCAGTAGCCTCGGATGGCGCCGGTTCATTTTTCAGCCTGATAAATCCCCTAAGCACTGACTGACAGGCTCTCGGGGAAGACGGATGGGCCTGCAGTGGCTTGTTAAAAAGTGGGAACCTCAGCGGGCTCCTGTGGCCGGGAGGAGGAGGAGGAGGAGGAGGAGGAGGGGGAGTCGCTCTGGGAGGTGTAGGGTGTGTGGGGGGGGGGGTGTCACCGTCCCCCACCCCAGCCTTTAAATCCTCCCACCATTCACGAAGCGCTACATGCATTTATACGAAGAGGGAAACATGAACGCACGTGTGTAAACATGATGGAACCGAAGGTGGGGGGGGGTGGGTTCCCCTGTATGGGATGTCAGCACCTCATCGCATTTTCCATTGATGGTTTTGCTGCTTGGGCGATGTCTTTTTCAGTGTATACGTTACGCGCCGGGGAAAAAAATGCTGCAGATGGTGCCAATGACAGCGAGTCTGGACGGTGATTGAAGAGGTTGGAGAGACAGAAACATGAATATGTGCATCAGCAGGCGCAGGAAACCCAGTCATCCGGGCTCGTTTTGTGTCCTTGAATTCAACCCAATCCCCCCCCCGAACCCGGTGTGGTCGAAGAGGAGCTGATTTTTACTTTTCTTGGAGTTATTTTCAAAGATAAACTTGCAATTGGGTTGACCATTATGTCCACGCAACCCCCTGCGGTGAAATATAGCCGGAGTGCTGTGCCTATCATTTCTCTGTTTTCGCCCTCCGCGAGGCCTTAGCGCTACACGTTGCACGCATGTTGCGCAAAAGTTTCACGCTGGGGAAATCACAACAGAAGGTATCGATTTTAACCCCCCCCCTCCCCCCTCCCTACGTTCATGCCCAAACAGACCACCTTCTTGGCCTATCTGCTGTCGTAGATTTCTAACTCTGCTACCGCCGCGCAACCTTGGTTTTGTTAGACTTTTGTACCCCCCCACCCTCTCCCCCCCCCCCCCCCCGTCTCCGTACCCCCTTTCCCTCCTGTTCATCTCCTCGTCTATCAGCCCGCAATGTGACTCATGTATTATTGTAGCGTTAACGCAGGGAAGCACCCGCTGACCGGAAGATCTGCTTCTGCAGATTGAGCCGGTAAATAAATGACGCTTCCTGTCTCCCACCCCTCACTCCCCCTTCTAACGTTGCCTACAGAACCATTACGTCAACATTTTTTTTTTTTTTTTTAAAAGCCTCGTGCTACTGCATAGCCCCTGCAAAACGATTTCTATCCATTGGAACTGGAGATTAGAGTTTATATAACCCAACACTGAAAAACCTTCATTCTGCAGCAGATGTATTAGACAGTCGACCAACTGTACCTGCACAGTGGGGCAGAAAGGAGGAAATACTGTCATTTTCCATTAAGGGAACAGCCAAAGTTTGCATATTTTATTTAAAAAGAAGAAAAAAAAAGAAAAAAAAGAAGTCGTTTTCACGATGACCATTTGTCACATCCAAATGAATCGTGACAAAACAAACAGTCAAATGGAAAGTACAGAGTTTGTGAGCAGCAAAAGTGAGACAGCCTCCTTTGGCACTCCCTCGCTTTTCTTCAAAAGTCCCTGCAGCAGAGCGCCATACGAATCAGTGGTCACAGGTCACAGCAGGTTTGCATCGAACCGAGCGCAAAATACACCCTGACACATGTTACAGATGTATCGTGCACTCTCCACCGCCAATACGTTTACATCGACGTCGAGGGATCGGCGAAAAATTCGTGTTTGGCCCGAGCGAGGCGGATAATCCCAACCAGACTGATGTTGACTGAAAGAGTGAGCGAAGGCTGAGGATGAAAGACGGAGGAGGGTAGGGGGGGAGGGTAGGGGGGGACAATTGGAAGATGTTGCTTTTGTTTGATGTTAAACGGCGTGGGGTTAACTGGGCTGATGTGCTCGGATTAAAGGTCGGAGCGGCGAATGTGCCCGTTTTCTAGGGGGGATATTTTTCCCGAGCTTTATCCAGGGTGGGACCGAAGCAGGGGGCGCGGGTGAGCGAACCGGCCTGCAGGATTGAGATAAATTCAGAAGGGAGTCGATGGGAAGTGCTCTCACATCACTTCCTGTCTTTGTTTTAGCCGCTATTTTCAAGGCTTGGAATGTAGTTCCTGTCGAGGGGTGAAGGAATTCAAAACAAGTTCATTAACCTCTGCGTGGGGGAGCCCTGAGGTGGGAAAGAACTTTGTGTGTGTTTGTGTGTGTTTGTGAATGAACGAGCATCTTTAACGTACATTTTCCGAGGCAACCCGGTCAAGTGCAAAATGGTTCCCTCGCAGCCGTGTGTGTTGTGTGGTCCCGTACGGGTCCCGGGGTCTGTGGGAGACTGAGAAAAACTTGAGCACCACACCCACTTCACATCCTGTGGCAGGTCTGTCCTTGTGTGTGTGTGTGTGTGTGTGTGTGTGTGTGTGTGTGTGTGTGTGTGTGTGTGTGTGTGTGTGTGTGTGTGTGTGTGTGTCTCAGGCCGGGGTCCAGAGACATACTAAGCCCTGCAGTCCCAGCACACTGACATAAACACTGACCCTTTAAAAGGAAGTCTCTGGGTGTGTGTGTGTGTGTGTGTGTGTGTGTGTGTGTGTGTGTGTGTGTGTGTGTGTGTGTGTGTGTGTGTGTGTGTAATTGTGTGGGCAAGTGTCGTGCCATATCAACTTCATATCAGTCACATATTTGTTCAGGTTGTTGCCAGTAACTTAGCCCTCATTTGACTTGGTCAGTATGTTTCCACGGCTTCAAACACCCGGCACATGCATTGTGTCGGTGAAGACAGGATGTCAGTCATGCCGTGCTCGCCAGCAGCGTGTCTGCAGGCTTTTATTAGTAAGTGGGTATATCTCTCTCCTGGGACGTCTCCGTGATGCCTAGTTCGTTGCACACAGACATGCGGAAATCCACCACTTTTCTCCAGAAAGAGACCTCAGACTCTCGAGGAAACTGCAGTCAGCAGCAGAGGGATTTGAAGTGAAATGCAGCAAATGTTTTCCAAATGCAGTTTGACAGCCCTTCAGAAATGTGTGCAAGAATTCTGAAGTTTGTTGGGCCGTTACTCCGTAAATACAAACCCGATGTGTTACGTGGAGCCTCCCATCGCAGCTTGTACCAGTCTGAGTTTAAAGCAGTTGAATTAAAAAGCAATTTTTGTCTTAACAATTCTTACTGTCCTTGAGATTTTTCATATTGTAATACACAAGTCTGAAAAATGGAG
Source organism: Brachyistius frenatus (assembly GCF_029030835.1). Lineage (NCBI taxonomy): Eukaryota > Metazoa > Chordata > Actinopteri > Embiotocidae > Brachyistius > Brachyistius frenatus. Next base: position 1,219,578 of record NW_027210634.1, on the reverse strand, counting down.
ACAATTTTGTTTTGCTAAATTTAATTTGATGTTCTTCTTGTACGAGGTGTGATTAAAAAAAAAAAAAAAAGAAGACATCCTGTTGTGCAGGATTGGAGCGCAGCCCAGTAATGTGCATGGAGCATAACTTTTGTAAATACGTATTCCAAGTTAGGTCACTTGATGTGACTTGTGTTGCACATGTTTTTGTGACCACTAGTATGTGGGCATTTGTGATTTTTACCACAGACCTGAAACTTGAGCAGAGAGCACATCAAATTTTGTGTCAAGTTTTTGGAGAACGGAAAAAAGTCGCAGGGTGCCAAATGCAGCGAGAAGGAGTGGTTGGGGAGCGAGAAGCTTTATGTTTATTCTTCATATATTGAATCCTCTAATTTAAGTCTCAACAAGAAAGCAAAGAAGTGTATTTCCCAAAATATCAAACTATCCCTTTAATGGACAAACTGACACAGCGAATGAGCAACACAGATACTTTGTGCACCTTTAAATGAAGCTGCTTTCAGCCTGTCTGGGAAATGGGTTTGAACTAATCTCGTCTAATGACAGAGAAACCCACTGGGGGAAAAAAAAAAAAAAAAAAAAAACATTCAACCAAACAGTTGTTTAGCTGGTGGCTGATTTATCTTGCATGCAAGCTCAGTTTGCCTTCCCTTGTTTTATCGCCCTCCTTTGACTCCATTTATTTTTTTAATGCCATGGCCATCTCCTTGGTGCCAGCAGTACTGTTGATTTGGAGACATTTAGTTGATGGGGCAATGCCACACCCACTTTGTGGGCACATTAGGGCCCCACTGCTAATGTCTTTGACATAGTTGGGAGAGCGTTTTGGCTCATAAAGCCTGCGTGCAGTAGCTGTAAGCCTCAACAGAGAGAGGCCCATTCGCCTTGTTTACTGAGGCATTTTGCTGCAGTGCATGCTGGGCTCATCTCGGGTCAAGGAGTCATTCTGTTTTCATATGCTTTCATTGGAATGATTGACACCGTGAGGGGAGAACCAAAGATCACGAGTATATCTCTGTGTTTCCAGCCTGTGGCGATACAGTATCTGATGCCCCTCGTGTGTTCAACAAGCCACATTTACAGAAATAAAGAGGAAACTGTCAGTTTACATTTTCCTTGATTTAAACTCCCCAGCTACAGTGAATAATCACATTTATAATAAAATGATTGTCAAGGACAGTGAAGCTTTGGATCTCATGTAAAACCGGAGACAGACAGGAGATCAAATAGCTGTAATGTTGAGACTGTTGTGCAGAGTTCCTTGGGTTCAGCTGTGGTTTGACATAAATCTCCTCCACAGTCTCCGTCTGATATACCATAACTGCTTCTTGGCCATCTGTGCTTAGTTAGAGACCAAGATACCTTTTTAATGAACCCATCGTTAAGGCTTTGGGAGAAAGTACCGGCACCGGGCTGGTATTCCCACACTGTGGTCCACCGATGGCTCCTGTAAATACAATTCAAAACGGCACCGTACTTCACAGCTGCACTGCAGGAGTGTGTTCTCCACACAAGCGGTGTTAGTCCACGCTAATGAAAAAAAAAAAAAAAAAAATCAATTCGCATCAATGAGAATCAGGTTAAAACCCGACAGAAAGAGCAGGGTGGGGTTTAATGCACACACAGATGGATTCTGATAAACTGCTCATTAGCACAAGGAATCGCTCTGCTCCCCTGACAACAGGTCACTCTTGACTCAAAGTGTTCTCTCAAAAAATATCTGCAGCCTGCTGAGGGGAAAGTGTTAAAACCGAGTAAGGAGAGATGTCCCTAAAAAAAAAGATTCTGCTGAAAATGTACCATGTACGTCAGTATTTTGGTTGTGAAAATTGCAGACGAGGTTTAGCTGGTAGGCGACGGGAAGCCGTTTTGCCTTGATATATGATCATAAACCTTGAATAAAATTTTTAGCCGATGCATTTAGTACATTTTGAGATATTTTACTGAATAAGTGAAAACCTTAATTTGCTGGTGGGGGTAGTGAAAACGTCAGGGGTCACCAGAGTCGGTCCTCTTAATACCAAACCATCCCGTAGATGTTGAGCCGGTCAGGGCCGAAGAAGTGGACTGACGAGACTCTCCACACAAAAATCGGCCACACGTGTTTTGTGGAAGCAGCTTATTACGACCCACAGTTACTTTAGTTTTAAGTGAAGTGACCTTTAACGGTTGCATGAATAATGACAATCTGTTGCCGCATTACGTGGTGGCGGCGGCATGTAATGTGTTAAATCTGCTGGTAGCTGTTGAAACAATGTCAATAGAAAGTCAATTAGGATCCTTTGTAGTCACAAAGCCGCCGAGGTGACGCAGTTCAGATGACGTCTCGGAAGAGGAAGACTCGGGTGCAGGAAACCGCTATTCACTTGCGATCTCTGACCACACGTCTGGGCACGTTTATAAAACCCCATTTACTGTTGCCATGATGACGAAAGCTGCGTATCTTTAAGGAAGTTGAAACTTTAATCCCCAACACAATTAAATTGATTCTTTCAACCCAAGCTGTTGCCGCATTACGTGCATGGTCGCTAATTTCGGAAAAACTGCGAGGGCTCATATTTGTGGTCAGAAAGAACTGCCATTCTTGTTCTTGTGGGTCGAAGGACTTTTTGGGATGTGTTGATTTTTTTTTTTGGTTATATTTCGTTGAGCAAAATTCGAGCCATCCGACTGAGCTCTGAATAATTTTCCTATCACACCGATAATTTAATAATATCAATTTTATTGCAAGTTTGCAAGAGTTTGCGTTGCACTTCTCGGGAAGAAGTTGCCAATGTGTTGGTGCTCTTGGTCTTAATGAAGCGTCCCCTCTTTCTTTCCCGGAGGACGGCTCGGGAACAGATGGCTGCCTGGCTGAACAGAAACCTTCCTTGCGCTCTGCTCCACCCTGATGTCACTCAGTCCCCTTTGATGTAGTATCCCTCCATTCAGCAGTGCGGACAACGTACTTACGGCTGTCATCAGAGCGGCTGCAGACCGGCATGCAGCAACGATCCATAAAAAAATCGACTGGTTAGGCTTCTTCAGTTACTGCAGGAAGAGAATCGCTCATTTTGGGTCTTTTATTTCAAGCACACTTTCACCGACAAAGTTTACAAGTCAGTTTACCGTGAACACACGGTTGAGGCTGGGAGGATAAAGTCAGGATAAAATGCGTTTTTGCCTTAAATTCCACAAGAAAAACTACCGACCCTAAGCAGGCCGACCAACAAGTACGACTGTTCTCAATAATTCAAGTAGAGTCTTTTTAATTGACTGTATTTTTGTAGCCTTACTCAGACCGACTGTTGCTCGCAGCTTCAATCTTTGCTGCGATTACAGTGTGGAACCCCCATTCGTACGTCGGTTTGTTCAGCAACTCTGACAGCTCGACCAATCAGTGAGGGTGGTTAAAAGTGTGATGACGTTTAAGTTGTTTCAACAACGCCGGTGGTGGTAGAGTTCAACATATGTCATTTTGTGTACAATGCCGATTGGTCCAGAGAGGGCTGATGCTACGTTGGGTCATGGGCAGGGATGCTTTGCCTGTGATGCGCTCTTAGTTTGCTGGAGGATTAAAGTGAGGGCTAATATTAAAGTTAGGGAGCCATCGAGTGGCAGTGAAATAAAAAAAAAAAAATCACAGCGTAGATTTTAAAGCTTGCTTCCATGTGTTTGATCTAACCAAGCATCGACCTTCAGAGAGATCCTTGCATGGTTGTATTGTAGTAATTGTAGTCTTGCTAGCTAGGGATGGCAATGTCAATTTGTTGGTTATTCGGTCCACCTCTATGGTCTCAACTCAAACATCTAAGGGCCAGTTTAGACCGAAGACACTGCAACATCTCTACAGCAATGACTACGTACTTCTGCTTTAACAGACAGCTTTGAAGGCTTTTCTGTAGCTGAATATAAATTCTACTGTCTTAAAGAATTGATGAGGATCGTGATAGTGAGTTACTTGTACTTTTAGTGGTGGTGGGGGAAAAAAAAAAACAAGAGGGTTGAAAAATTTGGAGCCGCCCAAATTCAACACGATCCCCAGGGGGGCTTATGCTAATTCATGCCATGAACTTCAGACAGGAGATCTTCCCTGTTTCCTCAGTTTGTAACATCTTTTTCTGGAGCCGTCCCGTCACTTAAAGGAGTTGGTGTCTCCTCTAAAAAGCAGAACAAAACTACTTATGGTTCCAACACCGTCCACTGGTAACTTGACAAGCTGAGTCGTAGCAGACACCTTCAGCCGAGACGGACCGGTTCACGCTGCTGCAACTTTTCCCGACAACGTCTAAAACAGTTCCATCTCATCGCCAACCTTTGGTTTGGTTTGAAGACGAATATTAAATGAGCTGACGAGGCGCCACGGTTGTTCAAGGCTTAAGTTTTATCCAACAAAATATCTCTGCCACATGAATCCACATGAATTGGGACAAAGTGTGGTCTCCAAGATGATGCGTCCTAAAGACTTAAGCGAACCCGTCTTTTCCCCTAGCCAGTAGGGTATACCCTTTAAAAATGTTTATCAGCACTGCTCTTTTATATCAAGTATATTTATTTGATTAGATGTTTACTATTCTACTTTTTGTTTAATGTTCTTATGACAGTATCACTTCCCTGTTTAGTCTATTTCTGTGAAAGTTGGACAATAATCCAAAGGAGGAGTGGAAGGATAGCCCTCAAGGAAACTACACAAAAACCAGTTGAATACTAAATACAACTGCTGACAAGCCATCATTGAGTTGGCAACTATATGGCAAATTTCAAAGCCAAGAAATATTATATTTCCCTTGATGTAACAGCGCTCCTCGTTATGACACCTCAGCGTCTCGGCAACGAATAACTGAGTGGGAACAGAACATTAAATCATCCTGGATCGGGCTGCAGCAAATATTTCAGGATTAGTGTGGCGATGCGGTGAGAGCATCCACACTTACTACACTCGTAGACGCAAAGAACAAATCTTGGCAGACTTTGGACAATAATCAACATGGCCACTGTTCCCAACATCATCCTCAGAGCGGGAGAATTTGATTACTATGGTAAATAAGCCAATCAGACTCACATGTGTTTCTGAGACGCGGAGTTTAGTGGAATGTGCATAAACTCTCTAATCTCTCCACACTCTTGATGACAGACTGACACAAGAGAGCGGAGGGGAAGAAATACTGCTGAGGCCCATTAAAAGGGGAGCGTTTAAGAGAGGCTTAAAAAGCAACTACATTATTTTATTTGACAATTTCTGATGAAGATGGAAAGCTGAAGAAATATTTCAGGACCATTATAGTACTCACTATTGTGATGTCAAGAGGGTAGTTATGATCTGGCTGGAGGTGATATGGAGCATCAGTGGGAGGACCCATGGACACGTGATTGTGCTGGAGTTTGGATTGCATCGATCTGGCACTAAACGGCGGCCGACGGCATCGGAAAATGGAAAAGTTTTCAAGTTTGACAACAGTGAAAAGATTGGCTGACTAAAGTTGTGGCAAAATCCAGTTTAGTGAACACCATCGGAGAGTATTTGGAAATTTAAGCCACTTAAAAATTTACTAAATTCTTTGCAATACAATACGTCAATGCAAATTACTTCTTTTTTTTTTTTCACTTGTAAAGCAAGGTTTGTACTGATAAAACAATGGATAAAAGCAAGACCAAAAAAAATAGTTCTACACCAAACTAAAAATCATAGTTACGATGTTTTACTGTTTAGTTTGCCATCATTTTGGTTGAAGAACTGGTTGACCAAAATATGTACTGTACCGATCAGTCCACCTGTCGTTGAGTATTTTTCTTCGCATCCAAAATTCTTGTTACCCGGGTAGTTTATGATTTGGAGAGAAGAACAGCCCCACACTTTGACGTTCCCAACTTCATATTTTACCGGTCTGGTTGGAGTTCTTTCCTTGACTTTCCCCACGCAAACTTTCTACCATCGGATCAATGTCGGTTAAATTTAGACTCATCTGAAAATAGCCCATCTCCAAAAGCTGCTGTCGTCTTCTTTCTGTGCATGTTCTTTTACAAATTGAATCCTGGCTGTCATATTCTTTGAGTTTATGAATGGTGTTCACCGTACTGCTCTCCCTCTGTACTCAAATTCGTTGAACTTATTTCGAACGGTCTGCGAGTTGAGTCTGGCAGTTTGTGTTGATCTCTGAAGCGATCCTTTAGGCTAGTTCTCACATGTTTTCTCGGTTTTACTCACGATTACGCAGCTCAATGTGCTGCCGGTCTAACAGTATATGTGCCTTCTGTTCGCACTCCATTTATAAATTTTTTGACAATATACCCAATTGTGGAGAATGCAAGGAGGAATTTGTAGCTGATCTGACGAACAGAGTGTCCTTCTTGTTGCCAACAAATGATGCTTGACCTTTTTCTCTGAGCTTACGTCATTTATCTATGCCACTTATCAGATTTTAAACTAACCGGTTCCAAGGTATTTTACAGGGAATGTTTGAAGTTTGGCTATAGGAACTTCTTTGTTTTGCACTATATATTTGTGCTTTCTCAAGTGACAACCAGATTTATACGTTTTAGTAGAAAATGTCTGTAGAGTTGTGCTAAATGTGCGTTTATATGGCTCGAAGACCAATTTATCTGACATTTGGTTTAATAACCGTAAAACCTTGAGGAAGTCTGCTGATAGATTAGGTTTTGTTTTAAGGCCACTGTAAATAAATTACAACATGGACTCGCAAACTAAACACATAAAAACTATTTTCTGGTTCAGTTGGGTCTTAAAAAATTCTCCAGCATCAGTTTCAAACTATCAGTCCAACTCCGGCTGTTGAAGTGGAGCACAGGAAGCGATGAGACCACCAGCACAAAGTCGTCTCATTTCCAGGAGGTCTTTAGGCGCATGCCTCGAGTTTGAGTGTGACAGGGGAGTTATGGTGGCGGTGGCAGGCCTTGGACAACAGGATGTCCTGTTTGGCTGCTCAGCATGGAAATCAGAGGAGGCACAGAACAAAACAGCAGAGTTTTAAGACGTGGTTTGCAACGTTTAGTGTGACAAAGTCAAACACATGGTAGTTAAACTAAGAATTAAATTATTATGGGTTTGAGAAAATGTTCGAATTTTGGTGCACAACAACCGCACGCAGTTACAAACTCCTTTCCGGCATCTCTCTAGACTACAATGCATCGAATGACTTTTTCTAAGCATCAGCTCTCTGAAAAACTGCAGACGACTGCAGGGGGACTGGCTCACAACACGTTTTAGGGACAAGAGAACTCAGAAAAGCTTGAACCAAAACTCATTGTAGTAAGAAAAAAAAAAAAACATACAAAATATTGTGTATATTTTTTTGATTCTTTAAAAGAAGATAAAGAACAGATTTGAACATTGTGTGAGCAACATACAGGCTTCAAGACTGTAGGTGGATGTTTCCCATGACAACTGCGAAGTCACCGTTCATGCTTGCTACCAATTTCTGTGGTGCACTGACTGATGATTATTTTAAAATTGATGGCCAAGAAAACTAATAAGAAGGAGGGACTTTCGCTAACAACAGGGAAATAACTTATGGAAAAAAATGTGTTGCGATGTATTTCTTGAGAGAAGTTGAATGGGAGTCTATGGCGTCTGAGCCTTTTTTCGGAGCCAGCCCCTAGCGGCCCTCGTTGGTATTGCAGCTTAAAGTATTTCTCGCGTTGGCCTCATTTTTCTGATCAGGGAGCTACGTCCACTTTTATAAACAGTCAACGGCAGAAATGTATACAGATATAAAATGTATAAACATATAAACCTAGGAAAAATGTTTTTCAGTAAATTACTGACACGCATCTTTGTAAAAATTTCTCACAGGCTTTTCTAGGCATGACAAACACGTGTGCATCCATAAAAATCACAGAAAACATAAAAACTGACTGAAACAATCACCAAAAGTGCTCAGACATGTACACAAACTGTATGCAAACAATAAAAAAAAAAAAAGCACATAGAGTGGTGGAAGTCTTCAGATATATTCATGAGGAACAATACTATTCAATGTGTATTATATTCTTTACCTTTACCTTTTCCTTTCATTTTTTTTTTTAAAGATTTCTGCAGATTATTCATGTAGTTATAAAGCATTATCACTCCCCCTTCTTCTTCGTACCTTTCTAAACAGTGCTGACTTGAAATCCGTGTTTAACTGCATTGCATGTACCATTTGAACCGTTTTAGAGTTATTGTTGGGCACAGCCGCCCTCTTGTTCATGCCCCATCCCAGGGTCACCGCTACTGCCCTTTAGTAAAATCTGTCAGGCCCTCTTTGACGCAGATCCGTTTCCTGTCAAAGTGAGATTTTTATTGTTCCAAGGGAGCAGGCTCTAGAATCTCATACCCCCAGCCTTTTCCTGTTTCCTCTTGAAGAGGAAGTGCTGCTTTGCTTGGTTTTTTTTTTTTTTTTTTTCTCTCCTCCTGCATCTTCTCCGGGACAAATCTGGAACACTTGCTGCAAAACTTTGCTTGTGTCGGCCAAGTCTTGATTTCAAAGAATGAAAAGAGTTCCTTAAAAAGAGATACCCTCCCACTTCGGTCTGTGTTACACAAGCCTCCACATACAAATGCGCACACACACACACACAAACACACACACAAAGGCCAGTGCATTCACAAACAAACCCGCACTGATTTTGCATCCTATATTTCTAATGCGCTCCCCTCTGATGGATCAGCCTTGAAGGTGTGTGCACACCTGCGACCTCGAAGCGAAGCGTTCCCATGGCGCCTGAGCACGTAGGCCCTTTGTTATCTCAGAGAAAATTGTTCTTTGTGTGCGCGGAGGAGGGTGGGGGGCAGATCGTATATTCAGTTAGTATAAGCCCCTAAACAAACGTTAAAACAGCCTCTTCAGCAGCGTCATTGCATAACAAAGAGAGACAAACTTTGATTGAGTATCAATTCATTTCTTATCATAAACGTAAGTGGAGAACCTGTCCAAGTTCTGATTCATGCCACTTCAAGCCGAGCCACTCAACCATAAACAGACACAAACAGACACACGCACACACACACACACAAGAAGTTGTTTGAGTGTGTATGCACGCACGTTAAACTGTGTGAGTACATCGAGCGGCTCTGCACATACTTAGAATGACAAACGAGTCCTTGTTGTCAGACGAGCCTCAGTCAAGCTCAGTTTCAAGGCAGAGGAGGAGCAGCCTGTCTGTCTGTCTGTTAATACATGATGTCAGCTGCAGCCACTGAAAGCGTTTCAGACTCTGCATTAGATGCCCCATTTGAACGCAGGCATGACCACATCCAAAAAACTCCAAGACCCCTGAAAGACCATGGGAAGCAAGGAAGAAAAAAAAAAGAGGTCATTTGGCAATTTAGGTGAATTAGTAGCTTGGCCTGTGACAATTATTACATAATAGCCTGACCTCAATTATTTTTGCATATTTGTTAGAATAGTTTCCATTCATGTTAGTAAAAACAGCTGGATAAAAGCAACTGAAATGTAAAATGTTTATCTCTATTTCCACTTCAGTTGAGGTTTGACTGGCGCTCTTTTAATGACATCATTTGGTTGTCTTCTGCTGTGGTTTAATGTGAACACAATGCATTGTTTCAACATCATGAGCTGTTCTAGTCAGTAATTATTTTGTAGATTTTTGTAGATAGGCTTTGTGTATTTGTTATTTATTTCATACATAATCTGCGCTTTTTGCTGATGTTTATAAAGCCCAAAAGGCAAACAGAAATATATATTTAATGTTTAAAGCCAATACATGTCTTTTCTTCTTCTTCTTCACAAGGTGTATTATTAAACTCTGATGAGGCGTACAGGCTACTGTGGTAGTGGCATAAAATGAAGTACAGGGAATTTGTTAGCCTTAATGGTGTGGTTACAAGTCGATTACCAAGTTGTCACATTTCAGAAAGTCTTCATAAACTCTCACTGTAAAAAAAAAAATTAATAAAAAAAAAAAAATCCTGCACACCACCACCACCGAGCATCTGAGGTTGTTTACTACTGCCTCACTAAAACGTTTAAATTCTGCAATGTCTTCATCTTGCAGAGGAATTTGAATGGGAAAAAATATATATTTTAAACTTTAGGTTTAAAGTGGATTTTAGTGGTCATGGAAACAAATCATTTAGTGCTTTGACTAGCGTTTTCTGTTGTGCAGATGCCAGCGAGCAGTAGACATGGAATATGGAAGGCGAGTTGTATTTTTAATATTCATAAATGAGACTGATTATCCTCCTACCAAGCTGCACTGAGTTGCATCTGCACACAAGCAGAAGGAGGGAGAAGAGACCCTCTTCCTTATCGTGCAACTGTTTGGCTTCAACCAGCTGCAATTTGACAGATTTGATCTGGCAGTGACTTTAAACATCTGTAAACATATAAGGAGCTCCCGGCGTGCCATCGGCCGAAGAAATGATATAGCTACGTGTAAAGTTCCCTGAATACAAATCCTGCCCGTTTTGCCCTGCACTGCAAAGGAAGCAGAAGGCCGCGAGGTGAGAAGCCTGAAGGCACTTTTACCCCCCCGCCCCCCTTCAAGATGTCCGCACCACAATGGGGGCAGAAAACTGCTTCAAAATCAGATTCGTGAAGCGGTTTGAGCAGGATGGAGAGTGTTTGTGCAGGAGAGGGGTTTTATCAGCGGCAAACACTCACAGGAATTCCGGTTTGGGATTGTCCATCCAATTCCTGCGTTCCACAGGAAGCTCTGCATAAAAAGCAACTGAAATACGCCCAAAGACATTTCATTTGTGGGCCGCCGAGTCGCAAGGAGCATCTCGAATCGACCGCGAGGGTTTTTTTAAAAAAAAAATTCAAAACCACCGAACTCGAGCTTTTAAAAGAAAGCGGCACCATGGAGAAGCCCTCTAAACCGCGGGTCCGGCGGCTCGTGCCCATGGCCGCCGCTCAGCCAGCGCACGCGCACGCACCTGACGAACCCATACCGCGAGGGTAAGATTTCCACTCACTTTACAGGCCTGTGTTCGTATTCAAGGATGTGGGACCTGTACAAATGTCTTTTTTTTTTTTTTTTTTTTTTTTAACTTAACCTTTCAATTTGAAGTTTATAATCGGTTTTATTTGACCAAATATTTCCACACATTTCCTTCACGGCTTTACATTTCTTTTCAAGTCTGTCTTAAAACAGTACTCGTACGTGTGAACACTGAAACCGGTTTGAGACCCAATTTGTAATGTGATGCGTAAGGTGATTGGGAGAAGTCTGAGGAGACAAAAAAAAAAAAAAACAGTTTAAGAGGAGGTTTCAAAGCCGCTGACTTTTTTTGGTTCAAAGTTGCCGCTCTGTGTTGCAGTTAATCCACTGCAGCAGCAGCAGCAGCACATAAATGAAAAAGACAACAGAAAGGGGAGATCTCTTCATGCCCCACCTGAGGAAGAGGAGCGGTTGCCGTTGCTATGGGTAACTAGATATTGCTTTTAAGACAGACTGTAACATGCAAAACCTGTCCTCTCTGCCAAGCAGCTTGTGAAGTGTTTCAGTAGTTAATGAATGGAAGAAAAGAAAAGAAAAAAAAGCAGCCGTGTAGTCTCCACGTACTGACGTCACACACGGGTCCCCCCACCACCCCCCCCCATGTCTCGAACTGCGGGACACCCTGCTGGAGGAGTTGGAGGAGGTCTTTACCATCACCCCCCCCCCCTCTCTCCCCCCACGCGCTCTTTGACAGTCTCGAGCTGCAGGAGAAACCTGACTAGTAGCGGAGTTTTATTCGCTGGGCTTTCACCTCACGGCGGAATATAACGGGGCCAACTGCGCTCGAGCTGCGAGGCGTCTCTCGACTTCCCGCCGTGTAGGACTATTTTGATCTTAGGAGGGCTGATTGTTCACTTGCAAACGGTTTGTGATTTATTTTCGTTTCCATGCATGCGCCCCGGAGTTTGGGGTCGTGCGGTTTATCGGCTTGTGCGCGGGCGCGCGTCCAGCATCCCCACCCCCCCACCCCCCCAGAGCCTCTGCTCTTTCAGTGTAAAAAAAAAAAAAAATGCGGTTTGTGTTTGCTTTTATTTCTTCTTCTCTCTCGGATGACTGTCCGTTATCAGCGTGCGCGTGTCGTGTGACTCCGCGTGCGCGCGAGAGGGGAAAAAAAAAAAGAGATGCGAGGGATGTCGGTCTCGGCGCTGAGCTTTCGGGGCGGTATCGTTTACGGCGCCGTAAAACAGCGCCCTCTGATGGCGACTCTCAGAAACGCTTCGATGAATCCTGACGCGTCGGCGGGTCGTGACGTTTTACTGATAATTATTATAATTATTTTTAAAACACCATCGCACGCGCATACAAACACGTGCTCTGAGCCACGCAATCGCATGATTCGATTATAAACATCCTTTTTTTTAATTTATTTTTTTTTTTAAATGAAATTCAATTTTAACCAAATAAGGAATCATTTGGGCAACACATCCATCATTTATCTGTACATTTCTTCTTAGTTGGCTTGTGTAGGAATGTGTTTTGGAAAAAAAAAAAGAAATATGTTTTTAATATTTTTTTTTTATTTTTTATAGTCTTCCAATAACATCATAATAGAAATGCAGTCATGCCATGCTGTTCCCACCTGGTATTAACTTTCCGGACAAGTGTTTTCCCCCTGCAGCAACTTTCTCACTGGCCAATGTCACGATGCTCGCACGCGCACACGCACACGCTGCCTTCAAAGTGACCCCCCCCCCCCCCCCCCCCACACACACACACACACACACACACAGTGCACTGTGAGTCCAGCTCACTGCAGTGATTTGTGAATGAACACAAGGCTTCAGATGTGTGTGTCATGTCTCTGGGCACAGAGCCAAGCAGGGGATCGGAGAGACATGCGAAGCTGTCATCCGAGGCTCAGCGTCACCTCCAGGATACCGGAGGACTCTTCCGGCAAAGGCTGCGGCCCTTGTAAACCTGCGATCACACCCGGCCGGCTTTAAACGCGCTGTTCCACATTTCACCCCCCCTCCCCCTGTTTTTTTAAATTTTTTTTTTACTATCAAACATAGCTGCAGGCCAACGTCGGAGCAGCAGCGGGTCCAAACCGACCGTCGCGCGCTCTTGACGGCCTCGCCCGCAAAAAAGGGCGGCTCGGGCCTTTTAATCCTTTTCAGTATGCAACAAGCTAATGTGGTGCGAGACGTGAACATTTCTGGCGCAGGTCAGCGAGCATTCGGCCTGGTTTGACCGACACGAGATCAGGACCGTAGGCGGCGCACCAGAGCGCCCCCGGCGGGTCCAAACGTCTGCCGAGCAGTGTCCCTCTAAAAAGGGACGTTTGAAGGGAACGTTAAATTCACACGGAGAGTCGAGCGTCTGCAGTGAAGACGAGCGTTTAAATCCACGTTTGCAGTGGGAGCAAACTAACCCCGGCGGTTTAAAGAACGAATAATACGAACAGCGTGTCGGGTCATAAAAACATCACTGCCACACCGAAAAGTCTGTTTGGAAGACTTTTTAAAAGTCCCTCATCTGGGAGACACACTTAATTCTTGGAAGAAAAATGGGAGGAAAAAAAAAAGTAGGAATGCCTTAAAGTAAGAAATATCAATTGAACAATAAATCCAGACAGAACGAGACCAAAGCAGTACAAAATCTAAGACATCAAAAAAATTTAAAAAAAATCCACTCGTTGCTTTTAATCAAATTTTTTTCATCTGTTGTAACTATCTGCGCTGGTCTCTGGTCTCTTGTGGAAGTCTGACAGCTGAGTCCAATCCTTGTGGTGCTTTGTCTCTTCGAAGGAAATAAGGCTGCAGAGGAATCAACTGCAGTCTCCGAATCTTGTAGCTCGTGATAACAAAAATAAAAAGTGCTGATTTTTCATTTTACTTTATTATTATTTTTTTTTAATAAATTATGTCACGTTTCTTTTCCTCGTAGGTAGCCGGGGTCGTCCTCCTGAAGGAAAACCTACCCTGCGTGAGGAGACTTCTGGCTGCAATCCACAGGGACCCCCCCCTCCCGCCCCCCCCCCCCCTCCTCCTCCTCCTCCTCCTCTTCCTCCTCCTCCTCCTCCTCCCTCCGACTGGTACAGAAGTAGAGTGTGAGAGACCCGGCGAACGTGGGAACGAGGACGACGATGTACCAAACGCTGCTCCTCTCCTCCTCCTTCCTCATCCTTCACGTGATGGGCACTCCCCAGTTCTTCGCTCACCACGGGTAACAGCTCACTCAGCGCTCTTCCTGCGTTTATTATGGGCTGTCACTCGGTCAGCGGCCCCCGTAACGTCTTCAGCCACCAGATCTCAGCTGCAGTCGTCGTTTAGACCTGCTTGTGTTTTTTTTTTTTTTTTTTTTTTTTTTTTTTAAAGCAACCTCTTTGGTCAAAAAAAAAAAATAGACATTTTTAAAAAAAACAGTCAAGAGTCGACTGTCTCGGGACCGCAGCTCCACGCTGGTGTCGGAGGCCGTTAGACGCGGCCTCATCTCGTCGCTTTCACTCGATCTGCGCAAAGACCAAAAGTAAACTGAGAGCCAATTAAAAGGTCGAGAGGCGACACGAAGGTCAAAGATCAACTCTCGACTCTGACACATTTCGGGAGTGATTACACGGGTCGGTCAGGGGCTTTTTTTTTTTTTTTTTCTTTCTTTAGGCGCTCTGATCTGGAGTTTTTCAAGCGAAGTGGGAGCCACTCGGTGTTTAAAAACATCTCTGAAACTGTTTTCGAAACGATTCGCAACCTGTAAAAGACTTGGAAGAGCGTCTTGTGTTTCGGGGTCAGTTTTAATGGTTTGATCTCTTATCTTTTTTTTTTTTTTTTTTTTTTTTTTGCAGGAGGAGGGCGTGCGGACGAGATCTCCGTCACAACGTCGTCATGGCAACAGAGTCATATGTCCAGCCTGTGCACAAGCCCTACATTACCCTGTGTCAGGGGCATCGCCTCTGCAGCACGTACAAGTGAGACACGCACGCACGCGCACACGCACACACACACGCACACACACACGCACGCACAAATAACAACAACAAATGCGAACGTCTTCGGCTTCGAGGTCGTCGAGGAGTCAGAACGGTGCTCTAATTAAACCGTCTCGAGATGTTTGTTTAATCGAGGGGTAAACAGCGCTCGACATGTTCAGGAAGGGGTCACGACCGCATGTACGTTTTTCTCACGCACACGCGCAGAACTGGGTCACGGCGGCACGTAGCTGGGTGGAATCTAAATATCGAATACTTTCGTGCAACTACGGGAAATGAACCCGCAGAGACCGTGGCCCTGTTTATTTTGGACTCCGTCTCCCTCCATACTTACGCACTCTCAATCTCTCTCCGGCTCGGATATTTTCTGCTCCCCCCTCCCCCCCCTCACCTCCCTCCTCCTCCAGCCCCCTCATCCTCCTCTTTACATTACATCCCCCCCCCACCTCCCACCCTCCCTCATTTTTAATCTATTTTAACTCTTCTCTCAGCAACAAAAATTACTTTTTAATTTTTTTTTGGATGCTCTTCCTGTGACCAGACCTCAGGTTATTGAAATCATTTGTTCCTTTTTTTTTGTTTTTTTTTTTTGTCGTAAGACAACACATCTCTGGTTGGTTTCTCTTTTGTTTTTTAGCTTCTTCTTCTTTTCTTTTTTTTTTTTGCCTCAGTTTATCACCCTGTCCCCCCCCCAGCCCCCTCCTGCAAACTAAAAATACTACGCTCTCGGCAGGCATCAGCAAAAAAAAAAAAAACCCAAAAAAAACCAAAAATCTCTGCTTCTCGTCCCTCCACCCGTCTCTCGTCTCCGACACACTCTTTGGGAGTCAGCGGTCCGTGGTTTCAGTCCTCCACCGAGGTCCCATCCTCTCATCAGAACATGGGAAAAAAAAATGCCGGGCACGCACACACACACACACACACACGAGAGTGATGACAGCTTGAAAAATCAGGAACACCCCCCCCCCTTTTTTAACCGCTGCTGCTTTTATTTTTTAAAAATTTTCTTTCTGTGTTGTGTCTCTCCGCAGGACGACGTACTCGGTGGCGTACCGGCAGGTGAGCAGAGCGGCGTCCCCGGTGCAGCCCTACCCGGAGTGCTGCCCCGGCTGGAGGAGGCTTCACTCTCGCAGCTGTAACCAAGGTAACTCGGAGGGACACGCGCAACGCACCCTGCGCCTGTTGAGCGGGCGATGCTTCTTTCTTTTCTTTTTCTTTTTTTTTTTTATGTTAGAGGAATAGTTGGACATTTGTGGGAATCATGCTTGAGATTTCATGTCCGCACTTGCGCACACTTGGAGTTCAGCATAAAAACTACAAACAATAGGACACATCCACATTAGTTCTTTCTGTAGGTTAAATAAAGGTTAAGAAAGCTGTTCAAAACAAAAAGTCTGGACGTGATAACCAACAGAATTTCCAGAAAGTCACTGATCCCGGCCGAGAAATAGCTCCGTGTCAATTCGCAACTTTTTTTTTTTTATCGTTACACTTTGTTTTTGCACAGTTTAAAGACATTTCTAAAAAGTTTGAGTGAATGATTTTTATTTTGTTTTTACCTGCAGTCCGCCTGTAGTTACCTATAAGTCGGTCCACCACAGCATACTGTGTTAGCGTTTGTGTTTTGCCTCGCACAGGCATGAAAAAAAAAAAAATCCCGTGGTTAGGTTTAGCGAAACAAAACTACTTGGTTTGAGTTTGGAGAAGAAAGACTCTTCGGTCTCTTTGATTCTGGGTTTGATCCATCGAATCTCCCCCATCCTCCCTTCCTACTTTATCACTTTTGTACTCCCCCCCCCCCCCACCCTCACGTGACCTCCTGCTTGGACCCCTGGTCGTTCACACACCTGTGTGGTTTTCACGCCGAAGTGAGGCCAAAACGTGACGCTGACACGGTGTCCTCTTGTGGACAGATGGGTGTATTACAACGCTTTGGTTGGCGTGAAATATTTCTCATCCAACTCTAAACAAGAATAGCAAACGTGTATGTTTCCCAAAATGATCTATTCTTTTAACATTTGAAAAAAAAAAAAAAAAAAAAAGGTTCATCTCTCTGGAAAAACTCGGCAAACGAGCATATTTTCTTGTTCAGATTGAAGAAACTACAAGTAGGTTTTGATCATTAAAGAGCTTTAGAGGTGCCGGTAGGGGGAATTTTTTTTTTTTTTTTTTTTTTTTTTGCCAGCAAGGCCAGCTGTGTTTCCAGCCTTCATGCTAAGCTAAGCTAACTGCCACTTGACTGTAGTTTCCCACGAAGCGCTAATAAATGCCGGGTGGGGTGGGCGGGTGGGGGGGGGGGGGGGAGGTTCTCCAACCTTGTTTCCTCTGAGAGTTTCTTTGACAAATTGAAAGTGTCCCGAGAGCTCCTCGTGCTCAGCAGCATTTATTCAAATAGCCGATCTCCACCCAAACCAGCTGAATCAGCTTCTTTTAAGTGAACAACAGCAAATTGATACTCAACACACACACACACACACACACACACACACACACACACACACACACACACACACACACACACACACACGCAGATATATGCTTATATTATCTTTCAACGTCTCTTCCAGCTGTGTGTGGACAACCATGTGTGAATGGAGGAACCTGCTTAAGACCCAACCAGTGCGGTTGTCCGCTGGGATGGACGGGACGCCAATGCCAAACAGGTACACACACACACACACACACACACACACACACACACACACACACACACACACACACACACACACACACACACACACACACACACACACACACACGCACACACACGAGTCTCTGCGTGCACGTTGACACCAGTTTTCACGTCCTTCTCGTCGATCAGATGTGGATGAGTGCAGCGAGCGGCAGCCGTGCGCCCAGCAGTGCGTGAACACCGCTGGCAGCTACCGATGTGCGTGCAGAGACGGCTTCAGGCTCACCGGCGACGGACATTCCTGTCAGAGCCTTCCTCCTCCTCATCCTCCACATCCTCCTCCTCCTCCTCCTCCTCCTCCGAAAGACCGTGGGTGGTCACACTGACGCAGGTAAAGGAGCAGGGTAGGAGCGTACGTGATTTTGTGTTCCGCAGCAGGACATTATCTGGACAGAAGACGGGGAAACATGGCCAGCTTCGCGGTCCATTATTACTTTTGGTACGCGCTATGCCACTCTCAACTCGTACCGTGAGTAATAATGCACTGCGACTGGTGCCGACTCCAGACAGATGTGTTGCGGTCCGGGCCCCCGCGCGGCGAGACTGGGACCTGGTCGGGCTTTGATAGTGACTCGGTTGACTCCTGCGAGTCCTATAAGTAAAGCAAACATCTGCCTTTAATAGAGCTCCCGTGCTAATATAGACTTTTTTTTTTTTTTTTTTTTATCCCACACACTCCATTGGTTCCCCTTAAAAAAAAACAAAAAAAACGTTGCAGTGTTGTTTCTCACCGAGAAAAAAAAGTCCACTTTCTTTTGTGTGTGCCTCCCGTACCATAGCAACAAAACAATACAACCTCCTCCGTGTCTACAAATGTGGTCGTTGACCCGAGGTGATTTCTTTTTAATTCCTCTCCTGTGTCAGCGTCATTGCTCTTTGGGGAATTTGTGCAACAAGAAACCTTGAAGAAGACTTCACATTTTCCTGATTCCTCCCAACTTCAACCAAACTGTAAAAAAAAAAAAGAAGTAAAAAACTGTCTGTTGTTGTGTCAGAAAAAGAAATATCTTAAGGTTGCCAAATTTTTTCGGGCCGGCCTCCAAACTCCTTTCTGTTTATCAGCGTTTCTGCAAAGGAGGAAATTCACACGAACCGAAACGTCTCGGTTTGACGAGGGAGACTGTTCGCCCTCCTTGACTCTACGTTATGGGGATTGATGACAGTTTTGTAGTATTGCCGAGTCAGCAAAAAGCCCCCCCCCCAAAAAAAAAAAAAAACAACAACACGCGCACGGAGGGAGATGCAAAGCCAAAAGAACGACGGATCTTTGTACTTTATGAAAGTGTTTGTTTGGAACGTGCTAATTTTTGACCTCCCAGATGCCAAATGTTTTTGCACGATGGTTTCCCCTGCACGGCTGCATGCCGTCATTCGCTCATATATGTGCACACGACGGAGAGATTGTTGATGCAGATTACAAATATAAACACGTTGTTTAAAAAAAAAAAAAAAAAAAAAAAAAGAAGTAGACCATCGCTCTCGCTCCTGCCAAGAGCTTTGGACTCCGTCTCCGCAAACCGCTTCGCCTCCCCTCGTTTCACTCTGTTCTTGGCCAACACTTGTGTTCTCATTCCAGCTCCATCAACCCCGTCTGCTGGGGGTCATCGCCAGTCCCCCCCCCCCGCAACCCCCCTCCCACCACCACCACCACCACCCACTCCCCCTTTTCCTCCTCCTCCCTCTTCCTCCTCCTCCTTCTCCTCCTTAGCCCTGTTTCTCAACTCTTGTCTCAGGAATGGACCACATCTGGGAGAGATTGAACCTCTCTCGGCGCCACCGGAGAGCAAAAGCGGGTTCTTTGATTTTGCATCCCGAATTGGGGTCCTTACGGGACGGAGGGAGGGAGGGAGGGGCAGTCAGACACTTACTTTGTAACCGATGCACTGGAAGGGATGAACGTTTGCCCGTCTATTTCTGGTGACCTCCCTTTCAGCCCGTGTATCATCTTTTTTTTCGGCCGTTCCCATACCCGAGATCGTCCCCCCTTTCTCCTCCCGCGCCCTAAATTCCCCCCCTCGGCCTCCCCTTCCCGGTTTATCGTTGAGAAATGTTTCAGCGGGCGACGAATCACCCGACGGAGAGGGGACCGACGAAGGCACGATGCGACATGAGCTCTCAGATCTGAGAAAGGGGAGTCGACCGTACATCGCTCTCTCGCCTTTGACCCGGGCCTCGTAGCCCTTTTCTCTCTCTCTCTCTCCGCACTCTCCTCGCTTGGTTTCCCACAAACTCAAACCCGGTAGCCGCCGCATTCTGATGCACACGTCTGTGTTTTTTTTTTTTTTTGTGTGTGCTTTTCCCACAGGTGGAAGTCTCGGCGCGGCGGAGAACGTGACGGAGGAGGTGCAGAGCCTGAGGAACAGAGTGGAGCTCCTGGAGAAGGTACGCCGGGAAGCACATGTTCAAACACATAACAAAAAAATACAAAAAAACAAAAAAAACCAAACACCCACTCTGATACCTCCCGGTGTCGCCCACCGGGAACACCTCTGCTCCTCGTGCACGATATAAAAACCAAAGCGGAGATTCTTTGAAGTGCCAGCGCAATGTTTTGTTTTTTTTAAACGTAAAATCCTGCTCGTGTTTCATGAAACCGGCGCAAAGAGCAAATGAAGATATGACGGCGTGAATTGTTTTTGTTTGTTTTGAGTGACGGCCCTCCTTGTTTCTCCCCGCCGTGCAGAAGTTGCAGCTGGTGCTGGCGCCCTTCAGCAGCTTCTCCCCGCTGTCGCTGGACGAGGGCACGTCGGAGAAAACCACCCTGTTGTCCCACTCCTTCCAGCAGTTGGACCGCATCGACTCCCTCAGCGAGCAGATCGGCTTTCTGGAGGAGCGCCTCGGCACATGTGAGCGACCACGGGCTGACCTTTGACCTTTCGGAGTTGAAGACTCTGCTTAAGAGGAGGGAAAATCCAATATTTAGCTGAGCACCATGGGAACTTTTGTTTCCCAGGAAAGCAAAAAAATAACAGACCATATAAAAACTCGGAATCGAACAACTGCCCCATAATGTAATAAAATTTAAATATGTTGAAGCTCATATTTATAAAAAAAAATTCCAATAATATAATAAAATCTTATCCCCGTAATGTAATAATATTGTTGGCTGTAACTTAATACGTTAAATGTTAAAAATCAAAGTACGATCAAACTGAAATGATATGTTTGCTCTTAAATTTATCCTCATCACGACATGATAACAAAGCACAGCTGAGGCTGATGGGAAATGTCATTAGATTCACAGGACTCTGGCCATAAAAAGTTTTCTTTTTTTTTTTTTTTTTTTTTAAAGTGACGTACAAACTCAAAATCTGACACGGTGAAACCGATCGAAGAAAAGTTCGAGGATCACAAAAGATTCATTCCAAGTGCCTGTGCACCAAACTTCATGACAATCCGTCCGACAGTTGTCTTTAAAATTCAAGAATATCACACTTATTGTGGTGCTTAAAGAAAAGTCGGGAGATCCCTAAAACGAGTAGGATTTATCCAAGTGCATAACCATGATATCGACATTGGGGGGGGGTTCCCCTGCTGTGATTATACATACATGTATACATGCATAAATATATATGTATATATATATACATGCATACATGTATATATATATATATGTATATATATATATATATAAGAATATATATATATAAATAATCACAGCAGAAAATGTATGGGAAAGGAGGTGTGTAGGAGACGTATATATATATATATATATATAGTATGTTGTTCAAAATGTCATAAAATGTTGGTATATTATTGTGTATCAATTATAATTGTATCCGTCCACTGAGTTTCTTGAGATCCCCATTTGCATATCAAACATCCTGTGGAGGAATCCTGACCCCGAGGCTGAGAAGCCTTTTATTATATTATCAGAGTTTTATTGTGTTATGAGCTTTATCACATTTGGGTTTTATTAGATTATGGTCTGTAATTACTTCGCGGACCTTCACAGATCCAAAACCATCAAAGCTGTAGTAATGAAAAGTATTTGAATAAAAACACTGTGGGGATGTTGCTACATTTTTCAGACATATCAAAAACCTTGATCATTTAAACTGCCCACTGCGGATAACACAAATGTCTTTCCATCTTCTCCTTCGTAGGTTCTTGCCAGGAGAACTGACCACTGAACATGTCCGCCGTTCTTTCGAGACTCCTCCTGCCAAGTTAATAATAACACAAACTGACAGATTGACAGGCGGCTGCTGTTCGTAAGAATAAAGATGGCAGACAGCCTCGGTCCTCGTTACGCTGTGACTCGAGCAGCATTTGTGATTTTCTTTTCCTGACAGGTTTTAATTACTTTTCCTGTTCAATCACTGTCAAATTCTTGATTTTGTAACAGTACCTGAGGTGGGGTCCTTTTCTCCATGACATCATCCCTGCAACATCTAAATCAAAACCCCTGAGGGTCAAAGGTCAAAGTAGCCACTTAAGTCTCTGTGTTTGTTTTTGCATCAGTGCAGCTGTGTCCTCAGACGTGGACATCTGTATTTATCTATTTAAATTATGATTGTGTTTTAGTTACTTCTCCGTGCTCCAATAGACATTTTTTTTTACCTAGTTTTGTAACATTTTGTAATAAAAACTCTTAATCAAACACTTTGTTGTGGAATATTGAGTACTGCGTGCAAATACACTGCTGATGTGAGATAGCAGAGAATCTGCTTTAGACCGGTACAACAAACTTGTTAATCTTTTAATGCAATCAGTGGTAATAGGTTAAGATCAGTAACGGTGTGAAACTACACCGTGAAAAAAAATGCATGTTTTTTAAAAATTTTTTACAGAAATATTTAATGTATGTATCAGGATTTTTATCATCTGTGTAGGATATTGTGTCGTTTAAAATCTGATGAAAGAATTATACTGTAGCATGTCGTCCAAAATGTTATAAAAAAGTTATACTGAAGCATGTCGTCCAAAATGTCATAAAAAAAGTCATACAGTATTTCGTCAAAAATAATTACAAAAAGTCATACTATAGTATGTTGTCGAAAATGTGAAAAAAAAAGTTATAAAAGAACTATATCGTCCAAAATATCATAAAAAAGTCATACCATTGCATGTCGTCCAAAATGTAATTAAAAAAAAGTCATACGTTTTGTTGTCCAAAATATCATATAAATGAATAAATATTTTGTTTTTAAAAGTCATAGTATAGCATAGCAATGTATTCTCGGCGACTTTTTTTTTTAAAATCATATATCGCACGACATGTTATAGCAGGGGTGGGCAAACTACGGCCCGCGGGCCGCATCCGGCCCGTCGGTCTTTTTAATCCGGCCCACCGAAGATTGGTACAGAACTGCCCAAATCAAATCATATCATAATTATGACTGCATTCATTTGTCCTGCAATGCCTGGCGCTCCACCAGGTGGCGCACTAGGCGCAGTGATACGTTGACTTGATTTAGCGGAGGCCGGGCTGCTCTCTGTTGTTACTCTGCTGCTGCTCCGAACACATCCGCAACAATGAACGGGCCAAAGAAAAGAAAAGTCGACGGCGAGCGCCGAGTGTTTAATAAGGAACGGACGACTAAATACTTTTTCACTGAAGTCCGGTCGAAGGCTGCGTGTCTTATTTGCCAAGAAACCGTTGCGGTTTTAAAAGAATACAACATCACCCGTCACTTTTCCACCGAGCATGATAATTGCGCCAACAACCGGTCAACGCGGGAACGGACGGCGACCGCTCGGAGGTTGGCAGCATGTCGAAAATATGAAAAAAAAAAGAGTCAATTTTCTGATATTACTCAGGGTCATAGTCGGGATTCTCCTGAACGGGAATCCAGTTAAAGTTTTTCTCCAGCTATTACGGATTATTTTTAATGAAATAAAATTAAATTAGAAAATTTTGATGTCAAAATGCGGAAAAAAAAAAAAAAAGTGAACTTTGCCTTCGATTTTCTCAGTAACTGTAAAAACTCTTGATATAAAGTAGGGTCATAGTCAGGAGGGACTTTAACAGGAATCCACTCAATGTTTAACCTGACACTAGTCTAACACTAATCTAACACTAGTCTAACACCAGACTTCAGGATTTTGTTTTATTCATGTTCAAATGACGGACAAAACAGTTTTTGACAATAAAATAAATTAATTTGCCTTTAAATTCCTATCCACTATGGTATCTCGTCCAAAACATGGGGAAAAAAAAAAGTCATACTATAGCATTTTCTCCAAAATAAGAACAAAAAAAAGTCACATTATAGGATGTCGTCCAAAACATGAAAAAAGTCAAACGTTTGATATTACTCAGGGTCATAGTCGAAAAGTGAAAAAAAAAAAAAAAAAAAAGTCATGTTGGTCAAAACCTTGATCATTTAAACTGCCCACTGTGGATAACGCAAATGTCTTTCCATCTCCTCCTTCGTAGGTTCTTGCCAGGAGAACAGCTGTTCGTAAGAATAAAGATGGCAGGCAGAAGGAAGCAGCCTCGGTCCTCGTCGCGCTGTGACTCGAGCAGCGTTTGTGATTTTATTTTCCTGACCGGTTTTATTTACTCTTCCTGTTCAATCGCTGTCAAATTCTTGAAATTGTTTTTAATAGTACCTTCGGGTCAAAGTGGCCGCTTAAGCACCCGTTTGTTTTGCATCAGTTCAGCCGTGTCCTCAGATGTGGACATCTGTATTTATCTATTTAAATGATGATTACTTTTTTTTAAATTATTTGTCCGCGCGCCAACACTTATTTATTTATTTTTTTTACCTCGTTATGTAACACTCTGTAATAAAAAGTCTTGATCAAAAAACACCTCGATGTGAAATCGCACAAACTCCGCTTTAAACCGGTGAAACGAACCTCCACACTATATTTGAGTAAATAACCATTTTTGTTGTTGTTGTTGTTTTTAACTAAACCGCAGATGAAGGTAAAACAGATAGTTCGGCGCTCAACCACTTAAAAAGACACACACAAAAAAAATAAATAAATAAGAATTCATATTTGTTTATTCTTTTGCAAGGCATTCACATTTACCCAGAATAGGTGAACTCAAGAACACTACATCATCATTATTAATCAGATATTATAATGGGCGTCTACACCGTGTGTGCATCTTAACACACACACACACACACACACACACACACACACACACACACACACACACACACACACACACACACACACATACAGTAAAAGGACCACACGCGCACGCACACACACACGCACACACAAGGCTCCGCAGAATGTCAGCTGTTTCCATCTAAATTACACTTTTTAATAGCTTTGGTGAAAAATCAGAGAAAAATAAATTTCCCAGCCAAACTCAGCATGAAAAGTGCTTTAATAAGGTCGAGAATACTCTGAATACTTTTCCAATCTTTTTACGTATTAGTTCGTCAACAACTACTGCACCCCCTCCCTCCCCGCTCTCCTCCCTCTCCAAACAAAAACAAAAACAACGTCTGACCGGCGGGGTAGTTGCAGAGCCTGTTAGCCATCGGTTCAAGCTCGCGACACAAAGCTCACAAACCACACATCTGTAGTTAAAAAAAGAAAGAAAAAAAAGAAACAAACAAGGAATAAATGGATAAAAGACTCCTTTAACGAACTTAAGTTCATATTTTGGAAGAAACCAATTTGGCAGCATGCTTTTTTGAACATTCGAACCACTTGCTGAAAAGGTCAAATCCGCTCTTACAGACAAGAATAATAAATATATTTCAACTAAGAAAAACAAAAAAAGAAGAAATTAAATCAGTTATTAGTAGTTATTAGTAGTAGCGGGGGAGTATATTCTACGCTGGCCTTGACGTAAAATGAAATCCTGACTGTATTTAAAGCGGGTGTCACTAAAAACCGTTGCGCTCGACTGTGAACTGCAGCGAACGGGCTTCGTGTCGAAGCGCAGAAGAAGCCATTCGCCTCCGAGGGTCCGTGTGCACAGTAGGTCAGTCAGAGTCGAACATTTGAAATGTTCAAATAAATACATCTTCTCGATTTGAGGTCAAGACAACATCCCGTTTTCACCACAAGGAAAAAAAAACAACCAAAAACCAAAACAGAAACTAAAATCCTGATTGCTGCGATACATTCTCAGATGGCGTTCGATGGGTAAAATGTCCCGCAGACGGCGTAAAGGCAGAGAGCGACGTGAAGAAAAAATAATTAAGACCTGGATGTAAAAAAAATAAAACACTTCGGTCAGTTCTACGTGGTCAGAAGTTATCCGCGGTGCGTATTACAAAACATAAATCGAGTATAAAGCGAACCGAACGAGCCAAAGTGCAACACCCATTTAAATTTAAGGCCAGATCTTTATTTTTATATATATATATATATTTTTTATTAAATAATCTAATATTCTCCTACGAGGTCAACTGAATGAGAACATCACAACTAAAACAACGTTCGTCGCTTTCTTATTAATACAAAAATCGGGGACAAACCTTCAAGTAAGCCGATCAACAATATACATTTTCCCAAGTTATTTCAAACCCTTCTTAGATGTAGACTGAGCTCGGTTGGTAATTGGGAGAATTTTCCGGTCAATGAGAAAAAAATAAAAGTAAAAATAAAGTAAAAAAACAACAACAAAAAACATAAAGCGCTTATATATTGAAATCATATCACAGTTCTACAACGTCTTCATTATAGCAAGCTTCGCCTCGTACCTTTGATAAATCAGTCAGAGGAGCGAGATAATAATCGTTTTTCATTGGAAACTTCCTCCCCCCCCCAAAAAACAAAACAAAAACAAAACAAAAAACAAACAAACAAAAAAAACAAGCTTTGTCTTGGCACAGCAGGCAGCTTGCACTTTGGAACAGTAATGCTAAAACAGTTGGACATTGCACTTTATGAAGTCACCGTTGTTTGTTTTTGACACATCTTAAACAGTTTCGTTTTATGAGTTCTTCCCGAGGAGCAAAAAAAAAAAACCCAAAAAAACCTGTGATCGACTTTTTTTTTTTAAATTTTTTTTTTTTTAAAGAAAACATGTTTTTAATAATAGATATAAATATAGAGAGAGAAAAAAAAAAAAAAAAAGGGGGAAAAAAAAAATCGAACACAGCTGGAGGCCACTCGTTGCTTGTTTCTATTCTTTTGGAGAGTCGAAGTGAAAGAACGCACGGCGATACAGCAACAACGCAGCAAAACGGAGAACTGACCGGCTCCCCTTAAGTCCGTCAATCCCGTTACAGATTAATCCGTCGTTCCCCGCGGTGTCTCTGCCACCTTGCCTCGCTCGCATTTCCGACCGCCGCGGAGTACGTCGTGGAGCGATCGGTCACGGAGGCGGAGAGCCGGTACGGACGCGGGGGTTCGAATTGGCAGCGACGGAACTTAAGGGGCCCGCGGGCCGACCGGCGTCGACCTCTCGCCTCCGCACGCTCGTGGGGACCCTGCTCCGTTTGTCTTTGGGCGAGAAACTGGAATGCAGAAAGAAAACGCGCCCTAAAAGCAAAGGAAGGAAGCAAGATGATGTACTTTGAATATCTGTGTGTGTGAGAGAGAGAGAGAGAGAGAGCGTCCAAAGTTAACTGAAACCAAGGCAGCGTGAGAGCAACACATAAATATCCAGCGACGTTTATGAGCAGAAAGAGAGAAAACAGCAAAGTTGATCTGCTCAACAGAAGGCGAAAGGAGACAAAATAATAATAATAATAATAAAAAAAAAAAGGGGGCAGAAAGAAGGCCGAAATAAAAAAAAGAACAACGCGGTGATGAAAGTAAGACGGCAAAGAAAGCCGCGGCTTCCCGAAGCCGGAGTAACAAAAAAAGGCCAGGGCGGGGGGTGGACCGAGCCATCCCAAAAAAAGGCATGCATGATGAACGACGCACATCCATACTGTTCGGCTTTGCCGTCCGTCACTCCGCTCACGGCGTGCAGAGCTGCCGCTGCCGCAGACGCGGTGAGGGTCGGGACTGACTGCGCTGTGCGGTCGGGACCGGAGGTGGGCCGGGCCGGGCCGAGCCGAGCCGGGCCGGGCCGGTCCGGACCTCAACTAGACAACGGTAGACGTCATGACAAGCGATCCTGTCATGTTGTTTCCCGCCCAGGTGGTGGAGACAACCTGGGCGGGAGGGGAGGGCGAGGTGGGGGGGGGGGGGGGGGAGAGGGGGCGTGTCTGGGAGGGAGGGAGGAGGGAGGGGCGACAGGGTCTTAGATAGGGAGGGGTGAGGAGGAGGGAATATAAAGAGGCGGGGCTACGGTAACTGTTCAGTGCCTTAAGGGCCCGTTGCTCTGGGTTACGGAGACGTTCACGAAGGCCGCGCGCATCACGTTGAAGGATTTGTCGGACAGGGACGCCACGTCGTCTGTCGTCATCCCCTTCGTCTCGATCTTTGGGAGGATCTTCAATCTGATGGTGCCTGCGGAGGAGCAAAAAAAAAAAAAAAAAACGTTGTCAGCGAACTTCAAGGAGCTCTTTGCATACAGATGAGGATTAGTACGACACAATGGGGGGGGGGGGGGAAATCTCGAGGGGCAATCAAGCCGAGTTACCCGAATTGAACTGCTTTTCTTTCCGTAGGTAGAAGTTGCTGTAGTTGGAGAAAACCACGGGTATGATGGGTACCTGGAGGATAAGAGAGGAAGGAATGAAGACAGGAAAGGAGCCATTTAACCGCAGACCGTATACAAACGTGGACGTAGCTTCGGGGTCTGTAAAATAAAGCCAGCGTGGAAGTGCAAAAAAAACACACAAAAAAAAAAAAACGCAATACCACCGGGTGCCACAAGAGGCTTGGCTCCATAGACTCCTATTCAACTTCTCTGATAAAATTCAAAGTCAATGCGTTTTGTTTTTTTTTCCCACGAGTTATCTCGTCAGCTAAAGCGGCTCCTTCTTATTCGTTTTCCGGCCCGTCGTTGATTCGAACGTGAGCTTCCAAAAGGCCTGCGGGGCAGTCGGGTCACAGCTGTCGGCGGGCGGGACGTGGGTATCGTCTGGTTGTCAATCAGATCGAGTCAGATCTCCCGGCTCGTCCGAATATGGTCGCTTCCCGCTGCGGACCGCCGCGAAGTAGCGGGACGGCGCCGACCGAAACCCGAACCCGCGGCTTCGTAACGGTCGGATTTGACACAAATATCATCACCTCTTAATTTCTGTGTAAAGAACACAAATCGAAGTGAATCCAAACTTTGCCTCTGACAGTTCTCTGAGCATGTCTGAACAGAAACGTCGACAGTCACGCTCGACTAGACCGGCATCGCGCACACGCGCACGCACACACACACACACACACACACACACGCACACACACACACAGTCTCCTCCACTACGGCTAATAGAGGCCGAGCCGCTCTCGAGGCCCCAAGTGGTCCTCCGACGGGACGGGCTGAGCCAAACGTGCCCCCTCCCCTCCCCCTCCCCCCGGGGGGGCTGTCCTGCTTCCACTCAATCTGGGTACAAATGGAGAGGCCCGAACTAAGCAGAGGCAGGCAGGCAAACACACACACACACACACACACACACACACACACACACACACGCACACACACACACACACACACACACACACACACACACACACACACACACACACACACACACACACACACACACACACACACACACACACACACACACACACGAGAGAGACGGAGAGAGAAACGGTCTCTGTTCACACAAGGAGTCTCACGTGAACTAAAAAGCCAACAGGGGTGAACCAGGCTGCGGTTTCTGGCCCGGTCTCGGCCGACGACGTTTTCTTAATTCGTTCCACCTGTGTGACCCCCCCCCCCCCCCCCGAGTGCGCGCTACGAAACACCGGCTCCAGACCGGAGGACCTCCCGCCTGCCCGCCCGCCCGCGCGCCGGGGACAACGCTCGCAAACGCACACGGCCGAGGTAGGCGCCGGTCCGACCCGTCCGTGAACGCTTGTTATTTGCGGGGCGAGTGTGGCTGAGTCACAACCTGGTTCTCGCACCGTTCCCAAGGCCGCTGGCTCCCCCGTGTGTCCGGAAGCAGCGGCGTGCCCTCCTTAAAATAAATCAAATAAATAAATATATATTTAAAAAAAAAAAGAAAAAAAAAAAAAAAAGAAGAAGGACAGACTGTTTCATCACAGCCCGTGCGACCGAACGGGATGAGGAAGCGCGCTGCAGACTTAATTCACATTGTTCGGACAGGATACGGGTCGCACATTTTCCCCTCTTCCTCGTTTGAGTAAACAGACCCCCCCCCCCCCTTCCAAAAAAAAAAAAAAAAAAGAAAGAAGTAAAACTACTCACTTGCGCCTGCACTGCCAGGTGGAAAGCACCTTTTTTGAAGGGCAGCAGGTCGCCGCTCTGGTTCCGCGTTCCCTCCGGGAACACCCACAGACGGACCTGCGGAAGTCGGCGGGCCGGCGTTCAGAGAGAGGAGGTGATTTTTTTTTTTTTTTAATTTTTTAAATCGTCTCGCGTCCTCCGCGAAAGACAAATAACACAGCCTTGAGATATAAACGGGCGCCAAAACGAACAAACGAAACAACAACAACAACAAACAAACAAAAAAAACCAGGACTCTCGCTCGGTCCGTCGCTATTTAACGAAGACGTATGCGTTGCTCACCTGGTCGTCCAGCATGGTTTTGGCGGCGTCGGCCATGACGTTCTTGGCGTCGCTCGTCTTCTTGCGGTTGATGAAGACGATGCCGCCCAGCCAGCAGATGAGGCCGACCGTGCCGGCGTAAATCAGCTCCTTCTTGGCGATCATCGTGCAGCGGTCCGGCAAGATCTCCATCAGACCTGAGACAAGTCAGAGACACCGGCACTTACACACTCCCGACACGTGCAGGCAAAGAAAAGAGAGCGTTGCCGTCCTCGCGCTGTAATTTGAAGACGTTTGAAAATGTCCTCTTTGCCGTACGTTAAAAAAAAGGATGTTTCAACTCAACTTTAGTAGCAAATTCGAAAAGTAGATTTATTAGAGGTCACATTTACCTGCGAAGGACTGTTCATCTTCTATCCCGGCAGAGAGATATAAATAGAACATTTTACAGCTGCGACGTTAAACTTTGTTGGGACTAAATTTAAAAACTTGATCATCCGACAGAAAACCAAAAAGGACATCAGAGAGGCAGCTTGGGGGGGAAAAAAAAAAAAAAAGAAGCCTCGTCCGCAGAGCCGTGGTGAGGATGTTTTTTTGTTGTTGTTTTTTTTAGTTCCTAGCGGTCTTACCACATCAGCTCGAGGAGCTATTAATGGCCGGGCGTAGCGGTCGGCATGGCAACCTGGACGCCGAATAAGCCCCACGCTGAGCTCTCTCGGCGCTAATTCGATACCCAGCTCTCCCCCTGCCGTCACTTCGCCGGCCCCCGAGCCCGCCCTCGTCGCTCACCGCCGCTGAAAACGAATCCACGAGCAGCTTTTACCGCGTTTCCCTGCGATCTTCGGAGCCAAATCTTTTTTTTTTTTTTTTTTAAACGACTACGTCTGATGTTCGTGCGGCCGCCTGGGAGAACAAAAAAAAAAAAAAAAAAAATCACTCTCCGTCGAGTCGAGCACTCTGGAAGCTGGAATCTTACATTTGGCTCCGTTTTCTTTTCTTTTTTTTTTTTTTGCACGACTTT
Organism: Brachyistius frenatus; assembly: GCF_029030835.1. Lineage (NCBI taxonomy): Eukaryota > Metazoa > Chordata > Actinopteri > Embiotocidae > Brachyistius > Brachyistius frenatus. The sequence goes on along the minus strand of NW_027210634.1, from coordinate 1,188,509 downwards.
TCTCTCACCAAACAAAACCACTAACAACCGCCTTCGGTTGTTAGTACAACACGAGACGCAACCCAAAAAAGTCCCACGGTAGTTCCTGTTGCGCACAAAAGGAGCAGGAGGAAGTAGCGACTTTCTAAACCGAAGTGTCGCCAGCGGCGTCGCTTCACCAACATCCTGAGTTTCACTCGCTTTTGAGGCCACTGCAGCCGGTCCGTTTGTAAAAAAAATAAATAAATAAATTTAAAAAAAATCACCGCAGACTCGAGCAGAAGGCTGTGACGCAACGAGCCGGGCGGGTTTGTGTTCCCCTCGCCGGATTTAAGCTCCCTGCAACTTCTCCTTTGACTTTGCCGACTCGTCTTTTGAGATTTGAAAAAAAAAAAAGGGGGGTAAGAAGTCCTGGACGCCGACGTGATTTTAGTCTTCTCTCGTGCCGCTCGGTGGCCGATCCAAACCAGACTCTTGACTGACGTACGCGGACACCAGCCACATCGCGTTCTGTCTCCGTCGCGGCCCCGCCACAAACAATCCTGCGCTCTCCCATCACAACGACTGCGGCTTCATGCAGCAAAATCCAAAATATAACCGTAAGCATCGACATAATTCTCTCCCCCCTGCTGTCAGACGAAGGGACGACCGTGACGGTTGATCACGTCAAAATAAACACACTGTCGACCGAGCGGCTGAGTCGGCGATAAAATCATGACAATGTGAAACAACAACAACAACAACAACAACAACCCCCCCAAAAAAAAGGGTTTTTAGACGAGAGCTGTGCAGTGAGATCAGCTTCGTTGACATTTAAGATGAGTAATGGAAGATGAAGTTCGGAGAGACAAAAAGAAAAGTTGCCTCTGCTGCTAAAACCGCCGAATTTACTCGTATTTACTTTTGTAAAAAAAAAAAAAAAAAAAAGGGAAAATGTCAGCAAAGCGGCACTGAACTGAATTATAAATGAGGCTGCTGAGGAACAAACGCTGCACCTCTGAAACTGCAACAGAGCCGCAACGCAGTGCAGCCAAACTTCGTACGCTGCTGCAGCAGCAATTAGACCCTGCAGCTTCTTTCTTTTTTTTTTTTTAACACGTGCAGGTAAACTCCTTCAACCTTAAGTACGGTTTGGTAACTTATCCTCGACTCTTTAAAAAAAAAAAAAAAAAACAAAAATAAATAAAACGCCAGCACAAATCGTTGACACTTATGAAGTGTTTTTCTTCATTAGCCGACTCGGTGAAGATGTGGTTTTAAGGCGGAGCGGGTCAGCAGGTGTGTGTGTGTGTGTGTGTGTGTGTGTGTGTGTGTGTGTGTGTGTGTGTGTGTGTGTGTGTGTGTGTGTGTGTGCACGCGCGTGCCTACAGTAAAAAAAAAAACTAAAAACAGCTGGTTGTTTGTTATCGACGAAGTGAGGCGGTGGTTTCTCGTGTCACCGTGTCAGTGAGCTCATCCGGGTCAGCAGTCGGGGGGGGGAACTGAAAAGCGGGCCGGCGGTTCCGGCGTGAACCGGTGAACTGGACGGTATGTACAACAACGCTTCCTATATATATATATATATATATATATATACATCTGATCTTGTTGGAGTCACCGAAGATGAAAAAAAAAAAAACATCACAGAAACAAAAACTCGTGTGAGCCAAAGCTGCCATCAGCAAAACCATCCTGCACTATTCTTCAATAATAGTTTAAATATTTCCATCTGTATTAAAAAAAAAAAAAAAAAATAAATAAATAAAGGCGACGGCCTGCGTCTCCAAAGCTCTAACGTCGTTTCACGCTCACTTTTTGAATCTGAAACGACACTGAAAGTAAATGACGTACACGGGAAGAAAAAAATAAATCATAAAAAAAAAAAAAAAAAAAAAGTAACGCCCAGTCATGCCTCGCGGGTCATTTAAAGTTTTCACACACAGTACTGGGCTAACGAGACGGTTTCTTTCTGCATCCTTCGCAGTTTGAACGGTGCAGCTTCACAATTCATATACAACAGATGTAGACACTCTAAAATAAAAAAGCTGGTAGTCAGTGCTATTATCTAATTTTAGATTGTATGTGCTGAAGTCCAGAAGCAATATATATATATATATAAAAAGATTCCTGTGCAAAGAGGAAGGGCAACCGTGCCTTAAATCTGATAGATGCAAAGTCCAGCGATTTACTGCGTGACATTACGCTGCTTTCTTTCCGCTCACTTCCTGTCTCCGCTGTAACTTTTAAATAAAGTCAAAAAAAAAAGAAGAAAGAAAAAAGAAGCCCATAAATAGCATATTTAAAAAAAAAAAAAAAAAAAATCTATCTTCATAAAACTACTACGATGCTCACCCAAAACATCCAGGGAGCTCTGGTGGTTGGAGATGATGACGTAGGGGCCCTCCGTCTGCAGATGCTCCCAGCCGCTCACGTCGAATCGGAGACCCAGGAAATACTTGACGTGACGAGCCAGGGACCGGATGATCCTGAGCGGAAAGAGTTAAGTGAAGGTTACTGTTTACATGCGAGGGCAGCAGGTCATGCATTATTAACCTGACCTCTGCCTCTAAAGGTTGGAGGCAACAGTGGGATGTATGAAGCCTGTTGGGCTCCCAAGTTATTAAAAGTACATTGCCAACTCGAGATATTTAAAATTTTGACCTTAAAACACGCAAATAATCATAGGCTATATAAGAAGACTACTGAAAGATTAATAATGTTCAACATCCCGATGGGCTTTGGTTGATTCTTGGTTGGTTAAATATTTAACTGTTGTAAGTAAAATGCCCCGAATGCCCTACTATCTGCCTCTGAACATTACAATTACGACACATATTTTATACCAGTGGTAACTCGCACCGCCCACGTTTTCTACAGAATTTTAAAAAAATCTAAAAAAAAAAAAAAAAAGGTGTGAAAGTAGTAGTGAAAAGGTCAAACTTGTGCTCAACATTTGGCTTCAGTGCATTTTTATGTGCTAAAACACACAATCTAAAAGTTCACAATTTTTTTTTTATATATTATAGATATAGCTGTTTCACTTCCCAACTGACTATCTGATATAAAAGTTACTCATTTACATATACTTTCATTTTTATTTTATTTTAATTAACATATTTAACCTACTTTTTGCCACTACGGTATGTTGAATAAAAATGACACATTTACAGCTGTTACCGAATAATGCCACATTACAATGTCAAACAGTTGCCTAGTTTTATAACTAAAAGACCAGAGATCAGCATACATTAGGGGTCCCATTTCAGGCAAATTTAAGTTTAATATTTTATTTTTTTTAGCTCTGATTCGTCTTCACAAACTCCTGAAAAGAATATCCGGCCTTTTAGCTGCCAGCTGCTCAACTCCTCACCAGATAGTCGCTGTGGTTTAGAGCTCAGCTGGGAGTGTTCAGTGTGTTTATCAAAGGTTGCTTGCTGACATCTGCGGTCTTCTGCAGGTGGATGACAAGAAGAGCTGCTTGGACCTTGTAGTACATGTGCGCAGAACTAGAAAAAACTAAAAGAGTGAGCTAAAAACAGGCAACAACAACAACAACAAAAAAAAACGTCCGAGTTGCACGCTTGCACGTCAACTCTCTGAGTTTTTTTTGTGGTTTTTTTTTTTTTGCACCAGTGAACAAGTTTCAAGTTCAAACTTCCAGAGCCTGACAAACACAAACACGCAGACGTTGCCTCTTTGTACACTTTCAGATGAGGATTTATCTTGTGTCACTTATAGTAAATATTTATATAGATATTTAATGTACTGTACATATACTGTATGTACTGTGCATTTTATATTTTATATGTATATTTTTTATTTTATTGCTTTTCTATTATATTATTATATTCTATTATTATTTTATTCTATTGTTTCTATTATTGCTCCTGTATGTATGCTGCTGTGGCGAAAAAATTTCCCCTCGGGGATTAATAAAGTATATACCTACCTACCCAGAGCTCAACCTTTGCAGAGACAAAGAAGATAACAGTTCTGTACTTTGTCAAGATAGATTCAACGAGACCTCTGGCCCGACTTGGAAAACTTTTTAAAGTGTGCTGCCAAAGAAACAACAGGTCCATGACGAGACCCACGTCACAACATGACCACACAGCTTTCTCTCGGCCTGTATGATCAAGGTTCAAGATTTAATCTCCTCCCATGTCAACATCTAATGACTTTCTCTCCGGCCTCTGTAAAACTTTTCAAAAGCCTGCCGTGTTCGCAGTCAACACACTTTGTCATCTCAAAGAGAAAAAGGGTTGGGCGGGAGGAATTTTTTTTTTTCTTGCCTTAATATCCTCCTTTAGACGACGGTGAAAGTATGTAATGTTAAACTTTTTCCTTTTCCATTAATAAAGGCACAACAGGCTACGCAACGCCTAAAGCATGAAAAATATAAAAAAGTCGGTCACTCTTATGGGCAAGAATATTACCTGATTGTTTTGTGCGAGTTTTGTTTAAGGCTGAGTGATTTATGCTGCTTCTACAAACATAAACCAGCCGAAACGTTTTTTTTTTTTTGCAAAGAAGACAACAATATTTACTTCATAAAGCTCTAACTGGAGTGACCGTGTTCAAACTGAACAATAAAAGGTTTGTTGGTTTGTTGCTTTCGCCAACACATGAAGCCGAACCGGCTGCATCATCAAATCAAAATCCAGCTGAATACAGATTTTACAATTGTAACTTCCTTACAGGTCCAACGTGCCAGGTTCGGCATGCTCAAATGAGGATCGAATCATTCAATGAGTGATCGAATAAATACCCCCCCCCCCCAAAAAAAAAAAGATCTTTTAACAGTGAAAGAAATCCGTACAAATCAAAATGTCTTATCAAGAGTGCAGCAGCAGACGAGCGGCAGAGTTCAATGAACGTACAGCCATAAAGCACGTCAAAATTTCCCCACGCAAAACCGGACCACAATTTTTTGCAAAAAAAAAACAAAACAAACAAGCTGTTTTTCTCCGCGCAACACACAATGACTGGCTTCTGCGACACCACCAAACTTGAGTGACCTTCCCTCTCAGAAAAGCAGACGAGCCACTCCCCGTCGTCTGCCTCAGCCTTCAGTGCCGTCATCATCACTGAATCATATACCCGCTGCAACTTCTTCCTCCTTTGATTGACCTTGTTTGTCCCGGTTTTGAGAGTACCTTCGGACCCATCTCCTTCTAACATGAAGCGTTTTATTCATCGGCCTTTACTTTATCAGAGATCTGTTAGACAGCAGTTTCAGACGTTGTTGTGATGTTTATTTTATCTGTGGAATAGATGCCTTTCACACTCGCACTGATCTGAAATGACTTAAAAGTTTGAATCAAGTATATGAAACATGACACCTATTTGACTCTAGTGGTAAATGACACAATGTTTTCTTAGAAATTAATTTTTAAAAAACACAATTTTTTTTTTAATTTTTTTTTTTTAAAAGCTGTAATTCCATTAAATTTGTATAACTTCTACAACTTAACAAATTTCCTTTAACTCTGTTAACTACCGAGTCTGCAGTCGTCACGGTAATGACTGCTTAATACGAATTAGATAAATGAATGTATGGATGCACTTTGGATTGAATGTTTCACAATTTTCCAGAGCTTTGTTGGATTTGTTTTAATTTCACTGAGAGAACAGCTGAGAGAAAAAGACAGACAAGCCACACAACGTCGAACGCGTGAAATATAAATAGACGATCACTCCCGTGGGGAAAAAGGATATGTTAGTTTTGTGCGAGTGTTGTTTGGGCAGGCCTAATCATCCCGTGTTTTCGCAGAGAAGTCGAGAATATTTGCTTGATGCAGCTTTAATTGACACTAATCTGAAATTGATTAAATATTACAACAAACATATTTTTTTAAAAAAAAAAAAAACTTGAAAACTTCCAGCTTGAAACGCGCAATGTATGCCGATACACAGCACACAAAACCCTTGTAAATAATACAAGGATCTAACGTTTACAGCCATCCTTTCTAAGAAAATGAAACGATCAAGTTTCCCGCTGCGGTAATTCTCTGCGGTTCTGCTAACGGTCATTATTGTTTTCAAAACAGAAAAGCCACTTAGTACATTTTGAAAGCCTTTAATTTACCCTGATACCGGATCTAATTCCCAGAGCATTAAAAAAGACAAAAGAGGGCATTTATTGGACACAAACACCCATCTGGAAGGTCATCTGATCTGTTGTTGGCTGTTAACGAGGCAAACGGGAGCTCCGCAGTTTTATACGACTTCAACCCTTTTTCTCACAACTCTCATTTGTCACAAATGGAAAAAAAAAAAAAAAAAAAAAACCCATCTCTTGTGAATTTGTTTGACATGAAATAACTTCTGTTTTTTTTTTTTTAAGTTCCTAAATTAATATCCCATGAGACTGCAGCCTCCGGGATTTAGGAATGCTCCAGACTGACAACGTCTAGCTTCATATTTAACAAAACAATGGTAGAATCGAGGGACAGAGTGGAAAGTCAACAGTCCTGGAGGCTTGTTGACTTTCCAATCTCATCCCAGCTGACATCGGGTGAAGGCTGGTGCCAAAATTGTGAAAAACGTGATGCTACTTGTTCCTTTCGACACCAAAAGCATTCATGAAAGAAGGAAATGACTCCAACCTCGCAGACAGGCATCTTGAACTGTGCGCAGAATTCAGTCTGTAAAAATAGAACATATTTTGAAATACATTTAATTGATTTATGGTTTTGGGGTAAATTTGGTACCGAGAATGGTGGCGGATGGTAATAAACTTCGTACGTTGAATTTTTGTTATGTCGTATCTGCTTTGCGCGATTGTTTGCAAAGTCTTAAAGGCAAACAGAAATGTAATTTTTTACTTATATGTTCCGATGTTTGATTCCAATAAATGACTCTTCTTCTTATTCATGAGGTGTAGGCATATTATTACACTATGATTAGGTTTGTACTTTAATAGCGGTAAAAAAAAAAAAAAAAAAAGAACAGAAAAAAATAATAATCGTGAATCGCATTTATTTCTATTAATCATCAACTAAAAGTTAACGATAATGGCCCTAGTGGGGAGTCGACACGTCAAAAAATGTAAAGCACTTCGTCCGTTAAAACAGAAAAATGCACCTTTAAGTGACCTCTATTTCCATCAATATTTGACGGCTACTTAACTCTTGCCAGGCTTTAGTTTTCGCACTATTTGCGAGATTTGGCAAATTATAATGAAATGGCATAGAAATATACAAAGCTGCCGATTTTTTTAATTTTTTTTTATGGTAATCGAATCAGATGAATTTGATTGAAAGCCCTCTATTGTGTGTCATAATTAAAAGACATGAGAAACTTCTTAACTCATAGCTCGTGATTATTAGCATGTGACTCTACTCTCCGAGGCATTCGCCCGAGACTGCCGTTTCACTTAACGCTAAGCGTGCGCATACAAGTTGGACTGGTGCAGGAAAGGGAAATAACTTTAAACCTTTACACTGGAATAGTCTTCCAGTTATTTTCTCAACACAGCGGTGCAGTGACAACGCGCTCAGTCTAGTGTAAAAGACACCGGTTATGCAACGTCTCAGTCGGTGTTGCTGCGATTGTAAGATTGTTCAAGGGGAATGAGTCGGAGCTCGGTTGAATTCGTTTTACGACCGATCCGCTGAGCTTTTTCCTCCGATTCATTTCATTACGAGACTCTGAATAAGGTCCCTTTGAACCTGCAGAGCAAAATCCACATTAAGACAAGAGCATAAATCCCAAACAACCTGACCGCTCCGATAAAAAGGTTAGCCTGACCTCTCAAACCGAAAAAAAAAAAAAGAAAAAAAGATAGTGAACCAATAAACAAAAGATAACTGCCAAACTTGTTCGGCTTACTCATGAAAGACGGGGGACATAATCGGAGGCCCCGGAGTGACAGGTAATTAATAACTCATTCACGTGGGGCAGACGCGAAAATGAAGCGGCTTTAAAAAAAATTTCAGTCGTCCCGCGGTCCGAGCGACAACGTTACCGCAAGCAAACAGATATCGGCACTCGTCTCCCGCCGATGTTAGAAACCATCACGCGGGACGGAGCCTGAGCTCGGGCAATTGCGAGTGAGAAAACTGAGCCTCGGTCCTTCACCTGTTGTCATGAGATCCCACCCGATAATTACTGCCGGAGCCGTGGCCTGAAGTAGCCGCTCGTGTAGGTGACAGGTGAAACCGTGTCTCCAGAAACACCGACGCCCACCTCCCCTCCCCCCCATTGAAAACCAGCAAGAGGGATTCATGGAAATGGTAAACGGCCTGCACTTGTACGGCGCTTTATCGCGGTTTTCCATTCACCCGCTCGCGCGCTAAATGAGGCCGAGCTGCCACCGACTCGGGCTTCAGCGTCTCGCCCGAGGACACTCGGGCAATGTGGACAGGAGGAGCCGCGGGGAACCACCAACCTTCCCGGTTAGTGGGCAGCCCAACTCTACCATCTGAGCCACAGACCTCCCCCCCCCCCCCCCCCCACTGGAAAATGCAAGCACACAACATTAACAGCAACTCGAGTTCACTGTGTTAAACATCCAAGTCCTCCAAGTCAGCTGCCAACCCCAGAATTAAAAGGCCTTTGTGCGACAGCAAATGTCTGTGACAGACTCTTCTGTCTTGAACAATCACAGCGCTCTTTCTGCCAGGGCTGGCTGGCGTGTAAACAAACAACAACAACAACAACAAAAAACCTGCATCCAAAAAACAACAACACTATTCACTTCGCTCCCTGTACAAGGTCTGACCCCCCTCCGATTCAGCCGCTTTGTCACAGTCAACAGGTCCAGATAACCTTTTGAGCTGACAGAAAGGCACACTGGCGCAACACGACACCGTCAAGAGGCTTACGCGACTACGAGACGGTTATTCCTAGAGCGCCGAGGCAGCGGCGGGCCGGTCCGGGCCCCGGCCCCGGCCCCGGGCCCGTTGTAACTGACAGGGCTGGTGTCAGCAGATCCGGGGGGCCAAGCGAGGTGGCACACGCGGATGGGCCTCATAACTATTCAGTAACCCGACTCTAATCAGGGAGAACTCGCCATCTGGCATCCGTCTCTTCCGAGGTAATTACTGGAATGCAGTCATCCGTGTGCAGCGATCCATCCTCGCCGACTCGATTCAACCGCCGCAACAACAAACATCCCACCCCCACCCACCCCCCTCGACTCTGAAGGTGGACGACGTTTCAATCCCGACTGGTGTCGGTTGACGGGGTTCAGCGGGTTTGTCGCAAATGCACGACGACGTATTTCTTCCGGCGGTACAGTTGAGGGGCGTCATTTCCAAAAGAGCCTACGTCCACACCTTCAGCGTGGCAATAATGGGGGGAGAGAGGGGTGTATTAGTAGGATTTATAACGTGTCTGCCCCACATATGCATGTAAATTGAAGAGGAAGCTATAATCTGCAGCACTTATCTGTAGCCTCAAGAACTGAGTCAACCATTTACACATTTCAACCAATAAAAAAAAATGATTAAAGACAGGATTTATTGCAGAGTTGCATATTTAAGAGTGCACATGTGGAGCTTAACCCGGCAACTCAGTGGCTATTAAGTCAGCTCAAAATTGTTAAAATTATTTAGTTAACTTAATTTCTACACTTTCTTTAAAAAATAATAATAATAATAATAATAATAAAAAAATCAGTAGCTCTGATTCCAGAAGCAGCAAAAGAATGAAATTCACCTCCTGTTATTTCGCCTTCAGGCATTTGACTGGATGCAGCAGAGATGTTTTGAAGAAAATATGGTCAAACTTTTAATTCCCTTTTAATTAGGATTGTTTTGTTTTGCCCGCGTAACGCTGCGCGTCAGCGTTAGCATCAGCTAACACGTTCCAGCTGCCAATGTGTCAAAGGGGGGGGGGGAGCTAACGGTAGCATACGTACGATTAAAAACAAAAACAAAAAAAAACCGCAGGCGTTATAATTTGTTTTTCCACATTTTTTTTTTTTTTTTTTTTGGGGGGGGGGGGGAGAAAATCTGGCAGATTAGCGTCAGCGTCGCTCCTCGCTCCCCCCGACCGGAATGTTTTTAACGCGTCAACAACGCTTAGCCGGCGAGCTAACGCGAGCTAACGCTGGCTTTAGCTGTCAAAAAGCGGCACTCCCCCCCTCCTCCTCCCCCCGCGGAGCTCCGTTTATTTACGCAAACAAAAACAAACAAACACAAAAAACCAACAACCCTCACCTCATGTTTTCAACGTCTCTGCCCCCGCTCTTCAGCACGCACAGCGGGATCGCGAGCAGGGCCAGCGCCATCATCCAGGCCACGTAGAAGCACTTCTTGAAATAGAAAACAAACGTGCTGCTGGTCCACATCAGGAGCGGAAACAGCAGCAGCGGCGCCGCCGCCATCCACAGCGCATCCATGGCGAAACCGGCTCGGAGGGGACGCGCGACGAGAGCGGAGGGAGGGAGGAGGAGGAGGAGGGAGGAGGATGGATGGAGGGGAAGAGGAGGAAGAAGAGAGGGAGCCGCTAAACACGCTTTCAGCCAGCTACGGTTGCAAGATAGAGAGAGAGAGACCCCGACGCGCGTGTACACGGCTCCCCCCAGGACACCCCGGCGAAGGCAGCGCTGGACTCCGGCCGCCTCGAAATGAACATGAACGCGTCGCTTCATCTGTTGCTAAACACATGAGGTGGAGTCAAAGCGTCATCGGTTGTGTGTGTGTGTGTGTGTTTTTTTTCTGTTTCCGGTCCGCTCGGCGTCATATTTCACGACACCGAGCTTGCACGTTTTTCTTGACGGCACATGAGCGTTGTAGGGCCCGCGTGACATTTATTTACATTAGAGTCGGGTGTTAAATTAATTTGCATCCGTCGTGTTTATTCTGTCGTTTGTTAGGTTAGGTTAGGTAGTTACTTTGTTAGTTTTTTTTTTTTTTTTTTTTCCCTACAGCAGCATACAGGAAGCAATAAGATAATAAATAGAATAGAAAAGCAATAAAATAGCAGTAAAAAAAATATAAAATGCACAGTATATACAGTACAGTATATATCTATATATATTATATACAAACAACCAAGAAACACAGTCAACAGTGTTATTTAAGTGTTGTACCTGTATATGCTGCTGTAGAGAAAAAAAAACTCCCCCTTGCAGGATTAAGAAAGTATCTTAATCTATCTATTCTCTCTCGCACTTCATGCAGGATATCTTTTTTTTTTTTTCATTTGGTGTGGCTAAACATCCACATCTCATCCTGCTTTCATGGGGCCTACGTGGATTCACTCTCTCCACAGGGTTATCCTTAGACTAGAGACCAGTTTGACAGCAGATTACAGCCCAACATGTGTAATTGGATTAGTAGTGATAATCCAATCCTTGGCTATAATCTGACACTGTCCAGCGGCCCTGACTATGAAGTTTCAGCCATGTCGAAGAGCTCTGCTTGACATGATTTGGAAGATTAGGATCAATCAGTCATTAATCCTGATTTAATATGTGCAGTGATCCTAAGCATTGGCTGACTCCAAACTTGGCATCATTCAGTGTACTTGCTCGGGAGCGGTAGCGAGGCTGTCAAATTTCCACTTTGAAAGATGCACGGAGGCAAAGCATAAAATTGAATAATGTATGAGGATATGAAAAACAGTGTGATGGGGACAAATATTCTGAATAAAGTCATTATTTTTTTAGTAATATTTATGGAGAATCAGATACATTTTGTTGTTGGGAATACAGAGAGGTAGAAAACTCAGATATTTTGGGATGGACACGGTTCCATTTTTAAAAAAAATGTTGTTTAATTCAACCCCTACAAATGATTTAAACTGGTTTGCATTCCAGGTATTTAATAGCCTCAAGAAGTTGAATCTGGAAGGCAACAGCTTTGACTCGTAAAAAAACCGCCTGCAGGGAAAGTTTGCTTTTAAACTGGTTGGGGCAGGATGGTGTTTCAAAATGCAGTTTAAATCAACAAACCTGAGCCACAGGTGACATGTTATGGTATTTCCTCCAGGTACAGTACACACAGTGGATAGTCTGATTCATTTAGTGAATATGTGGCGCTCCATCAGATAGATAATATCTACACACATTTATATAAAACGGCTCACATTTGCAATGGTTGATGTTACTGCAACCTGTGGTAGAAAATAAAACATTATCTTATATAAGATGGAGAGTTAGTAAGGTCTCATGCGCTGTTTACTTTGTGTCCTGACAGGATGTGTTACATTATTAAAGGCAGAAACTTGTCACGCTCAGTTATCAAAGCTCGATCTAAGTGTGTTTGTGTTACTGTTAGATATATGGGTGTGTGCATGTAATAACACTGTATTTGTAGTTGTGGTATCATTTTACATATCTTTGTGGCAAATTAAGGGAACACTACATTTACTTGGTGTTTTATTCTGTGTTCAGAATTCTGTATTAATGTGAATTTTTGATGATTTGAATACATTTACCTGGTGATGCAGCAACAAAAGTTGGCTGGTCCACAGGAATTTAAATGAAGCTGACAGATTGATAAAAAAGAAAAAAAAAAACAACCTCTGAAGCTACATAAAGTAAACAAGGTGAAAGGGAGTCTGCACTCCTTAGTGGGAAACTGTCAAGTCTAAGTGAGCGATGGGACCACTCCGAAGGAAAGGATCCAGATCTTGGAGGATAGATTGAGAGTTTGGGGTCACTTCCAAGATCTCTGTTGGCTCTGGATACTAAAACTCCTCCATCTGGACAGTGTAAAAAAACTTCACAGAAGTTGCCGCTCCATGCCCTTGTTGGGAACTGCTGAGAAACCTTGAGAGGAGTGACTTGAGAGAAACAATTCGATGAATGTGGTTTGTTGTGACTGGATAGCTCTGTGTGATCCGCAGTTAAAGCTAAACATCCAGTTGAAACAAAGGGTTTTTAAAAGGGGTGATGGTTGGAGACGGATGATCTACAGGCTGATATGATGTAAAGCACCCGACTTTCCTTTTGTTAATTTGATTCAATTAGTCAGATTTTGTGCATACAGATTGGTGTCTGCCAATGGAACGAAAGGGCCTTGTGCACTCTCTAGTGGCAAATCCAAACAATATCTAGGGGGATGTCATCAATACATTAGATTACCTTGTCTTCTTATTAAAGGCACAATGATCTGAACAGCTGCCCTCGCACACCAATGACACATTGAATATCCCCTCCAGGCATGTTTTTAAATGAATATAAACTACTTAACTTTGAATAATAAGCCACGTCTGATATAGTTTTAAATAAATAAATGGATAAATTATCTTCTAAAAAAAACAAAAAAACATTAAAAGACATCCACCTCTTCTCAGTTAAAAATGATTTGTGATGTCACAAATAAAGCTCATAGGCCCGCCCGTTCAAGTACGATTTTCAAAGAACTCAGAGAAACTTTCCCCCATGCAGAAGATAAATATGAAAACAAGTTTATGCTTTTGAACTTCACACATACATCATTCTGCACACAGAAGCTCAAACATTCAAATGTTTATAGTGAGAAGAAAAATAAATGTTTGGGTGGAGAGAAACTTTAAAACGTTCTTGATCCATTACACTGAATATAATAATCAACATTATTTTAAATGTATTGTTGTAAATAAAGACATTGTTGTGTTGTGATGCAGGTTATGCGTGTGGAAATGATGGAAAGATTATTTTATATGATGGAAAGATTATTTTGTTTTTTTCCTTTTTATGTACATGTTATGTTATACTTTGCATAAACAGGAGGGATATGATGGAAAGGAAAGATTTGTCTCTTCCTCTTGTTTGCATTGTGGCTCCGGAAAGTCTCAGGCCCCCCCCCGAAAAGTTTCCTTTGTTTTCTGTCTCATTTGCAAGTGATTCTTTCCGCATCTAATTGACGACTCCCCTGTGTCCTTATCTTGTGACCTACAACCAACTCTGTATTACCATACATACAGGTACAAAGGGAATGGGGGTGACTGTCAACTGTTTGTCAAGCTGACCTACGGAGGAAGGAAGTCCCCTTCTTTGCTGGACACCTCTCTTTGATGGTGCATGTATGTGTTCCTTCTTGCAAGAATAAATGTCCGATGTGTTTGATTTTGAACCAAGCCTCTGGAGTAATTTTTCCAACAGGAAAATTTCCAGTACACAACAGCAATATACCAAACAAAACTCAAGTAGGGAGACATTACTCATCAGTATCTCTGAAGACTTTTTTTTTATTATTTTTTATAATATACTATGTGTAAACAAATGGCTGCTCTTAAAAAAAAAAAATCTCAAACGCAATTGTGTAAGGTAAGAAGCATGCATACCGTGAAACGTTTGAATCATTTTGACAGAGCAGCCCTAATTAAACTACATTTCAACATAATCACTGGCTAAATGTCAAGAGCCACATAAAGACGATTACAAGATCAGCCTTCTATGGTTTTTAAAACAGCAAGAATTAAAAGGGATTTCTGTGTAAATAAGACATTGTTTTCAGCTGGCTGAACTGTCGTAATGATGTCATCACAGGTCTCAGTAAAAATTCAATCAGACAGCTGCAGCCGATGCAGAGTGCTGCTGCCGCGAAGGCTTCACTAACACCGAGAAATTGGAGCACATTACACCAGTTCTTAAATTACAATCACTGGCTTCCTGTGTGTCAAAGGATTGATTATTAAATCTTATTACTCTTGTATAAAGCCCTGAATGATCTTGGGCCCGAATACATCTCTGATTTACTGAAGCACACTGACCTCTCAGGGTCAGCCAAGCAAGGTGAAAGCTTTTTAGTTCCAGTGCTTTTTTAAATTGTCTTTTAAATGCAATTTTAATTTTCTCTGAATGACTCTTTTTTTTCCCCCAACTATTTCTATATAGTACTAAAGTAAAGTGCTATGAATTGTCTTGTGTCTGAATGGCACAAACTTATTTTGCATTAGATTTCTGTAAAATCCTAATATAATGGCATAGGTGTGTGTTAAAATTGCTGCCCTGTTTTTTGTCTCATTGAAACTCTCACAATTCCCGGTTGTGTGTCACATGCTCCATAAGTTAATAATGATAGCTAAGTCTAAGCGTGATGAGCCCCGCTTCTTTTTTCTTTTTTGAATTTAATGAAATGCTCTTTCTTCCCAGTGGCGTCTCTCGCTAGTTTCTACCACTAGATGGCAGTGTTGTTGTTGTGATACAGTCCATACCATTGAACTGAATTGGTCTTCATCATTAAAGGGATCATCACTATAAAAATACCACCATAATTATGTGATAATAATGATAGATAGTCACGATGACCGCTATCAGTGTCTGATTTGGTGAATGTCTAATGTTTGGATGACATGCTGTTAATACAAGCCAAACTAAAAATGCAGGTGTCTCACTAAATGTGCTTCTTTCATTGCAAACATTTGACTTAGTTGGAAAAGCACAGGTTTTTACCAAATAAGTACATTGGTACTATATCTGCAATTGGTAATAATAACTAGTCAGTAAAGCATGTCAATGTAGCAGAGAGAGTCATGTCAAGTTGCCCTCTGTGAAAAAGCCACAAAAATATACGCTAATCAGCCAAAACATTAAAACCACAAGAGAAGCATCAAGTTTAATACAACAGTCCATCAATAAATCCTCCTTTTATAAGGGTCATAATGTTTAGTTAGTATTCAATCTGACTGAGAGATGTGTTGATTTATGTAAATATCATTTGAGGAACTGTACTTTGTGGTGCTGTTGACATGCACTGGAGAGGTGTTCATAATACTTTGTCCCTCCTATTTAAATGAATTTGGTTTGTCAAAATATTAGGAACACCACCACCACAACAACAACAACAACAACAGCAGCAACAACAACAACAACAACAACCGACAGTTGCTCAAGATGCAGGGATGCCTTGCATGCTGAGATTTTGACAAAGTCAGGAAATCCATGATCAATATGAAACAAGAAGGAGCAACTCTGATACTGGGGTAATGAACGACTTGGAAACCTGTTGCAAGCCTGAAATCTATTCTGAAGATGATGGCAGCGATAAATTGACCCTCAATGATGTTCCATAAAGAGTTACAGCACATAACTGGTCACAATTACCTTCACTGACAATTAATAACTGTATGCAAACCCTGAACACCCGCTGCGGCACAATGATTTGCATAAATTCCCAGTGAAGCAAATAGATCAACAGAAAAACCGAGCCATATCACACTCGAACCGCCCTTCTATTCCTAGATTCTTGGTGACGGAAAGCTTCTACAAACACATTCAACGCAACATCCTGTGTGCAGAGTGGAGACTTGGAGTTCCCGTGGGGTGAATATTGAGTAAATCCAGGATGGGTGTTGCCACGCATGATTAACGTGTTTAAAAAAAATAAAAAAATAATTATTTGTTTTAATCATAGACTGATAGAAAGACAGACAAAAAGGGCAGAAAGAGAAAGTGTTAAGGGTTGGCTGCCCAGAGGTTGAAACCCTCTGGGGGTATTTCAATGAAACATCTGCCATGGGTGGTGACCTTTCTGAACCTCCCACCAACACCCCCCCCCCCCCACCCACCGCGTTCCTCCCGCATTCATTTCAAATCGGAGCTTCTCGCCGGCTCAGTCGCACAGAGGAGATCGTGGCACAGCAGAGATATTAGTCT
The DNA here is from genome assembly GCF_029030835.1 of Brachyistius frenatus. Classification (NCBI taxonomy): domain Eukaryota; kingdom Metazoa; phylum Chordata; class Actinopteri; family Embiotocidae; genus Brachyistius; species Brachyistius frenatus. The sequence goes on along the minus strand of NW_027210634.1, from coordinate 1,172,014 downwards.
TTATAGGAGAACCCTGCAGTGACACCCCCCCTCCACCCCCCCACCGAGCTTCTTCTCTCTCTTTTTTTTTTTTTTTTTTTTTTTGTGCTTGCCTGTGCGCGCGCACAGAGAGCAGCTGTCATTGGGTCCAAAGCGGGTGCCCGAGCGCGCTGCCTATAGCGAGACTATCCTGTTTGAAGATTATGCAGCAGCAGCAGCAGCAGCAGCAGCTCCTGGCCATCTTGTATCAAGACAGGATGAGACTCTGAAAAATAAATAATAACTACGAGCTCAGGAGTAGGTTGTTGTTGTTGTTGTTTTTTTTTTTTTTTCCTTTTTTTTTTTTTAACGTCAACTTACGGCGAATATAACAACATAAAAAAAGCAAAAAAAAAAAAAAAAAAAAGCACGTCTGTCGTCCGCGCGTGTGTGCTGGAAACACCTCAGTTGTGGATTATTCCGAGGACGTCGTACTGGAACCATGAGCTGGGGGTCAGAGCTATGGGTAAGTCTCAGCGTGCACTTTGCATGTTTTTCGCTTATTGACGCGCCCGTGGGGATATAACGGTCTTCCGATCGCGTAAACGTGTCCACGACGAATGCGCAAAGGTTCCATTTTTTTGTTGCCGCTAAAAACGGCGTTTCGTCTGCGCCTCTGCGTGGATGTGTCCAGCCCGTGGTGACATTAGCTAACGGTGTGTGTGTGTGTGTGTGTGTGTGTGTGTGAGGGGGGGGGGGGGGGGGGGGCTTCATTTGTAGCGGTGATCGCTGACGATTATGGATTTTGGCTTTAATGTGTCAACGATGGTTGTTAGCGAGGAAGGGTGTGTGAGCGAGAAGAAGATTTTTTTTTTTTTTTTTCCCCCAGCTAACATGAGCTCACCGTCCATTTTAGTTTATATTTCAAACCACGCTTTGCACACACCCCCTCACAATATCTGGAACAGAGCAAAAATACCCCGATTCCAGCAGAGCTGCTTTACTGGTGGTGGTGGTGGTGGTGGTGGTGATGGTGTGACCGTGTTGCAGTGGCACTTGTTCTCCGTTACCATGTGCCAAACGTGGAACAGGCAGGTACATTTCACAGGCTGTGTTACCACAGGAAGTGCTTCTCTCATTTATAACTTGCACGCAGAAGGGCACTAAAGCACTGCTGGAGTTTTTTTTTATTTTTTTTTTTTTTAACCGCTTAACTCACTAATTATTGCACTTAAATAACACTTAACGCTGATTTCAGTCCAGATTTCTAATCATAATAAGGACGCATCTTGAAATGAACGCCCCCAAATTACATGTAGAAATCTCAGGCTTTGATTTTACCGTTAATTTACCACACAAAAAAAACAAAAAACAATTTTTTTTATTTTTTTTTATTCCATCATCCTCCACGGTTAAAACCAAATCCCGGTGGATACAGGGTGACCTTATATCTTATTCCTGGTAAAGTGGGTTCATCGAGCTACACGAAAACCTCCGCGAGCAGCAGCAGAAGACAAAGTAGAAGCCCGGTTGACCTCACTATAATAAATTCCTCCACCATGATGTCACCTTTCATCCCGCAGAAATTGACTTTCGAAGCGTTTTCCAGCCAGCTGGTCGCTCGCCCTTCATCAGGGGCGGCCGCTGCATCACAAGGTGCTCGCACTTGAAGGGGCAGGCGTGTAAATTGGAGGGGGGGGGGGACGCAGTAATGCAGATTACAGGACTGGCTCTCTGAAACTATTTTTACGGCTTGGTAATAAGCGGTTGTGGCCGGTGGAATTCCTGACTGTCAGGGTTTTTGTTTCAGCGACTCGTGTTGTCGTTTTGTTGTGGAAATGATCTGCGAAGGCAGTCCTTCCTTGCTGTCTGCGCCGACCGACCGACTTCCTGGCAGAGAGGTGCCGGCTTGTTTTGTCGCAGGATTATCATCGCACATGTTGAGTAAATGGCGGTGTGTTTTCAGTGTGTCAGCGCAAACATGCATTACTGCGGGCTCGCAAGTTGCTGCAGGGAGTTGGCATTTGAAGGGTCAGGTTATATTGACATAGACTCCAATTGCACCTCTTTTCACGTCGACATTTATGACAACAACAGCTTCTTTTTTTTTTTTTTTTTTTTTTTACTTGTGGTGCTCGATTTCACAAATGTCTTTGCTCAATTTTCATCTGAAGGCCACGGATTCTTCACAACACCCAATTAGACAACTTCCTTTAAGATGCAATGTGAAGCAAATTTTGCTCTGACACAAGCAGGCTCTTTCTCTTTTTTTCTTTTTTAACTGACCCAGTAGCAAAGGGGTCTGGAGGTAGTTAAATGAGTGATGTGTTTTCCTTTCTAGAAAATAAGGGATGGGGGGGGTAACTCCACTGAATTCTCCGGTAATTTACCTGGTCCAAAGTTCACAAAGAAAACCAGCCAGCAGCCCACATTCTTCGCATTTTCCCCCCGTGTTGTCACACTATTTTTTTTTTTACTTTTCTCCTGCAATGCCTGACCGAGAAACACTATTGCCCAGGTAGTCATGCAAAGCCAGCGTAGCCGTGAGGCACTTCGCAGGCTTTCATGTGTACTTTTGAGTCTGGAAAAGGTTTGCAAGTTTTTTTAAACAGCGACTGAGCTTTTGCAGAGAATAATGTATTACAACCAGATGCTATGTTTTTTTTGTTTTTTTTTTCCCCTTACTGGACTGAATGGAATCCAGACACTTGTTTCTTTAATCTTGGTCTTTATGCTATAGGGAAGCAGTCCGCGACACTCTACAGGTGGTTGTTGCCACTGGAGAAAACACACAGCTTGTTGTTGTGTGTTGTTGTCTAGAAACCAGATCAAACAGCAGAACGCAGAGGGAAGTCGCCACTGCTGCATGCAGCAGCTACTACACTTTTATGTAGAACAAGACCAGGATGTTGAGGGTTAGTACCTGCATATAAATAGGGCAGCAACCAGCCATTGTTTTAATTTCAAGTCTGTGAATAACTGTCTTTATTTGTTCAAATAAATCAACAAAACAAACATCCAACCAGGAAACTTCAAATGTCTTGTTTTGTCTCATTACCAGTTAAAATATATATATATATATATATATATATCCGTGTATATCTGTAAATATATCCTTTACTGTGATAATGAACATAGATAAACAGGTAACATTTGAGAAGCTGAAATAAGAAAGTGTTTTACATTTTTGCTCCAAAAATAGCTTGATAATTAACTGATTAATGTAATTGTTGCCTTCAGTTCATTGCCTAATCATCTCAGTTCTAGTTATTAGCTGTGTATGATTACAAAATCCTAAATCAGGTACCCGATTCGTCACAAAATAATCAGTATTTTGGACGCTAAATTAATTCTGCAGTTTTCATGATCGCTATCATTGAGGAGCGTCTGCTAAAAAAAAAACCCCGAGATGGTGCAACCTGACCGATGAAGGATGAGGCACCGTGTGCACGGCTCGTTGCCGTCACGCTGCTCATCCTGTTGTTCCTCGTGGTGAACAGGAAAGTAAGTGACATGCTCAGGAAGTGACGTCAGAGAGAGTTTCTCGACCTCTCACCAACACGACTGCGGCGAGGTAGTGCAAACAGGCCCTGCTGTGATATTACAGTTTTGTAAAATCAGCAGAATGGAACAATTTTACTTCAAAAGAAGACGAGGACGGCTATACTTTAGCTGAACTGTATCAAATTACATTGATCGCACAGTTTATTTGATCGGATATTGCGAATATGGGCCACGGCACGACTTGAAAAGAGTACTTCCACGCAGAGAAAGCAACCGAGCAAATAAGCAAACGCAAATGATTGTGGTGGGCCTCTGTTGTTTGAGCTGTGTGACTCACTAAGAGTATAAAGCACCAGCCAGTTGACTCCAACAAATTTGAATACCTTCGCTGCAACGTCATAGCCCTGATTATAGTATTCGCAGTGTTCTTAAAGACAGACTCCGGGAATGCTTGCTGCCGTCGCTGTCTTGTCCTTGTACCAACGAGCTACCAATAGAAAGTGTTACAAAAACAATGTTTGCGAACAGGGTCCATCTCCCACTGAGCTCAAACCCCAGGTATTAAACTTCATTGCATGTTGGCAGAACTGTCCGTAGAGTAATGACATGTTCTGGTTGTTGGCCCCAAAGTATTTGGCCCCGATTCTTGGGAAATAACAGCTGTTTTTTTTTTTTTTCCGTGCAAGCAGAGAATGAAGTAAATGGGTCAGATTCACATGCACGTGCAGTACGAGGACCCCGAGCCCCCTTTCCTTAAATAGTCACGACGTGCTAATGCGACCACGGAAGAAGGAAGTCAAATGTGGTGGAACACGTGACTGTTTCACAGTGAAACTAGGGTTTTTAAAAAGAAGAAGAAAATACACAATTATTTAATAACTACCTATCGAGGCATGGCACTCTTAATCAAGTCAGATTCTCTTGACGTGTCGAAGAAAGCCTAGAAGGAAGGAAGACCACAACGTTTACTGGCGCGGATCTAGACGGTGATCTGAGCAGCTGAGGTGCAAAGTTATTGGGCCACAAACAAAAACACACACAATGTTCTCAAACTAAATATCAACAGTACATAAGTAGCTAAAACTGAAAAGAGAAGTTAGCCTCACTCTCTGGCTTTAAGAAACAATGTGACTGCTACACCTTTTCACTATGACACACCTTTGAACGTTTCACTTCTCTCCTGCGGCTAATTCGGGAACTGGACGCGAGTTACTTTTCTCACAGTTCCACGCAGGAGTGCTCAAAGACTCCTCGCAGCACCGGAGGATGTAAAAGTGTCTTTCCATGTCACGCAACTTATTGATGAGGCAGCATGGACAAGGTTGAAACTCTACTCAAAGAGCAGCAGCTCAAGGTGAGTTGAACCGGACTGGGGTAAAAGAATAGGAGGCATAATGGATGGTTTCCAAATTGGTTCCCACTTTTACAGTTCTATTGTTCAGATTGTGTGTTACTTCGTTTTGTACTGTAGTTGTCTCGCCATCGGCACGTACAGATAAGTTCTCTTGTTCGGCCGGTCTTCTTAAATTGCAGGCACACCCTTAATGCAATTTAAAAAGGAAAAGTGGTGTATTGTCTGGAGAGGCTCGTTTCCTCCTGTTCCGTTAAGTGGCGGTTGCCAGACGTTGCCAGAAGAGGAACAGACGGGAGAAGTTCAATCCAAAACCTCATGGTCTTGTTTGTGTCGATTTCACTCGTGCATTCCCAGCAGTTGAGACATCAGAGCGAGATCTCCCGGCGGTGTTGTTTGGAGCTCGGTGTGAGACTGAGATTTCCTCCATCTCATCTTGACTCAGACCCCTCCACACCCCCCCCGCTGCTCGCTTGACATTCAGGGCACTTCCAGGACCTGGAACCTGAGCTACTTTGTTTCCCTCTGTCAGTGTGTCGGAGTCAGCGGGGGGTCAGAGACTGAAACCTTCAGCCGGACGACAACAGACCTCCCCATTAAATCGAACACTCATCGCTCACCCCACCTGCCGACTCACTGATACCACCTCAAGCCAGATTTTCTCTTCTCCTCTTTCTCTGAACCCCCCCCCCCCACACACACACACACCTGTGGTGAGGGTAAAATGGTGATGAATGGATTTAAATTTGATCTGATGGCACCCCCGGGAGGGAAGAGCAAAAAGAAGCCAGTAAGAGGAGGAGGTGAGGTGAGGGGTGTGTGTGTGTGTGTGTGTGTGTGTGTGTGTGTGTGTGTGTGTGTGTGTGTGTGTTGGGGGGGGGTATTAACGCAGAGTGGGCAGAGTGACAAATAGGACGAAGAGACATTTCTGTATTGTCTGACCCTTTGTTAACCAGCAACAATTTTGACATCTTATTAACCACTGAAGTCTAATGCAGAATTTGCGAGCGTTTTCCGCTTTAAGGGTCTTAACACGATAAGAAATTAAGCATCTTTGAGTTTTGAACCGTTGGTCAAAGATACTTGAAGACGCGCTCTTCAACTAGAGGATGCTGTGTCAGTGTGACACCTCGCAACAGCGTGAAAAGTAGCGGCGAGCCATATCGTATCGTTCACGCTAATATCGGTGATTAAAAAAAATAAAAATAAAAATAATTGTGCCGTGATACTGACGATATTCTATAAGTTGAGTATGTAATGGCGTCATACCGTTACGCAGCGTGAGGGTGCGACGTACGTTATGTGTGCTCACGAACAACAACAACAACAACAACAACAACAACAACAACAAGCGGCTAAAAGCAGAGCTCTTTGATACAGAAGCTGATTCTCACTCCCGAGTTACTGTTGTTGTTTACGAACCGTAGAGCTGAGGGCTCTTTTTTTTTTTTTTTTCATTTTTTCATAAATATTTGGAAGGCAAAGGTTTCGTTTATGTTCACGTACAAAACTGCGACGCTTATTTTGTTGCCATCGTACATTCTTGAAATTAGTTCTTGAAATCTCCTAAACCTAAACCAGTCATTTTTGTGCCTAAAGCTGATCACGTGTTGTTGTTTTTTGTTTTTCCTAAACCTAACCGTGTGGTTTTTCACTACGAGGTGAGGCGAAACCGTGACACTAGCGCGGTACGCTGTAGTGGACAGGTGGCTGTGTTACCTATTTTTGGGGCGATGTCGGTTTAAAATTCGCGCAATGCATTTTATATCAACTGAGAAATTCAGTTTCCGTTGTTTCTGGTCACACATCATGTCGTCCCTCTGCTTCCTCAAAAGTGAACAGGAGAGTCCTTTTGTTATCTTGTTCGTGGAAATGTGACTCAATCCTTCCCACCACAGGCTGGTGCAAGCCTCTCATTTTGAGCCGCCGCCTTCTCCTCTATTATTTGTAAAGTCAGTCTCTAATCAACTGCTGCGACAGTGGAAATTGTATTTTTGGGCCTCCGTCTCTTGAGCCCTTGACTTATTGTCGTCACCTGAGCCATCGTTGCTGTCCGTGTTCCCCTAATTACCGGCGTGTTGTACTACATACTGTAAATGTCATTTGTTCCTCAGCCCGGTGACGGCATTGAGTTTCCCCTCAGCAGAGCAATGGAGTAACGCTGGCAGAGAGCAGATTGCCATGTCGCTGCATTGTTGGCTGTTTTACGGCTACTTAAGGTAAAGGATTGTGAACAAAGGGCTGTGACGTCTTTTCTTTTCTTTTTCTTTTCTTTTTTTTTTGCAACCTCTCCCTTTGAAACCGCTCATTATTTCAGGCTGTTCTCCTCATCATTGAGAAAACTGTGCAGCTTATAAACAAAAGGCTTACAATGGTACTCAGTAAACCATAAAAGCCTCAACAAGTGGCAAATATACAAAGGAGGTCTTTTAATGGAGAAAAAAAAAAAGTATTTATTTGTGGAATTGTGTTCGATTCTGATTAACTGTAACTTTGAGCTCAGCGTTTATGCGTGAAACTCGGTCTGTGCCGAAAATAAGCTTATATTTGTCGTTAGTTTTGTTCAGTTAGGTTCGGATTGGAAGCGCGTATAGTTTTTATTTTATTTTGTTTTTGCAGATGTGACCTCAGCAGTGTTTTATGTCTGTTTATTATCCCCGACCAGCAAATGGATGTGACAGCGCAGATGTTTGCTGCAGCCATCGAGGAAACACATCAACGTGTGTGTGTGTGTGTGTGTGTGTGTGTGTGTGTGTGTGTGTGTGTGTGTGTGTGTGTGTGTGTGTGTGTGTGTGTGTGTGTGTGTGTGTGTGTGTGTGAGCTAGAGCGCTAACGATGACAGTGTAAATCTGATGGCTCTGTTCTCCATGTGGGCTCTTTTGTGGTCATGAAGTCGGGGTATATTTCTGATGCCAACCCCAGTGGTGGGTTTGCTGCTGGCGTGACGGTAGCGGCCTGTTATTTTTTTCCCTCCTTCAAATCACCTTATTTTTTAAGGGATGCCAGATGCGGTCAGCGCGCTCAATCTGGACCATCTAAGCCTTTTTTTTATTTTAAATTTTTTTTTTTTTTTTATTGGTTTATGGCCGCTTAACCCATTTCACCCTGGAGGTCCCCCTCACTGTGACTATGGGCCGTATTTTTTTGTAAACCATCTTTCAAAGATTGCAGAACATGCCAGTTGGAACGAAGAGGCTGCCTCGTAGTACTATGACTAAAATGGGTGTGGCATTGCTGTGCTTAGTTTCTGTTGCATCAGATTTGGTCCGGTCGCAGTTGAGAAATTTGAAAACACGTTCAAATTACATCAGTTGACCCCATTTTACTTTTAATTTTTTTATTAGGCAGAAGTGAAAATGTAGGTTGTTGCTGGAGTTTTTCGAATCTTACTCCGGCCCTGTGATGGGGCTGGAGGGACGTATCGTATTTCATCCACAGAGAGCAAAGTTGTTCCTTCAGGCCTGACAGTCGCGGTGCTGTGACTGAACAAATTTGTGGATATATTTTCAGGTGGAAATGTCCCCAAAAACTTGCGGAGGGATGCGAGATGATTCGATAATGAAATCTGGATCGTGCAAATCGTGCAGTTGTCTCCCGCTGCTTGAAAATACTCGAACTGCTGGCGATAATTCCAGCACTTACTCCAGCCCACTCATGTCCTCCTTAAAATGTTCTCATTTGCTCTTTTCTTTTCTTTTTCCATCATGCTGACTCACTGGCTCAATGGATCTTCAAAATATAGCTATCGATGTCTTTTTACGAGGATTGAATTCTTTTCTATCCCAGTGGAAGAATTAATCTCACATTTATTTGTGATAATATCGAGAGCTTGAGGAGATAGCACATAATTGGGTTGCAAGTCTGTTGCTGCTCAACATTTCTGCAGAATGCTTTATTTAAACCTTTGAGCTTTAGCTGGACGGCCGTTTTGAATAGGACAGTGCGTGGGGTGTGGAAACTATTGATCGTGTCAGTCAACGGCAGCAAATCTTATTTGAATTTTGGTCCCCTCCAGTGAGGCCTGCCTTCAGTCAAAGACCGACTTAATAAGTTTCTCCCTGTGTCTCCCTGAGTAGGCGCCACCCCTCATTAGCATGGAAAGCACAGCCTGCAACTGTCATGCACAAAAGTGTATTAAACACCGTATTGACAGATCTGAGTCTCTCCAAGAGGAGTAATCTGCTTGTCGTGTCATGTGGCTAATAAATTTAAAAAAAAAAAGTTGTCATATTTACTGACATTGTGAGATGAGGCATGTTCAGGGCGGAGCTCAAGAGCTCCCCGTCATGCAATTTCCAGAGAACTTGGCAGGGAAACTGTACCGACCGCATTCCAAGTTTTCTGATTCCCTTTTACCCCACAAAGAAAAGGAGTGTCATTTCCTTGCACTCGGCGTAAAAGAGCGAGAGGAATAAAGACAGTAGAGCGACGTGGTCTGAGAGTCCTTGTGGTCTGTCAGCAGGTTAAAGTGTTGGCTTTGTCATCCTGTGGACCGTACGGCTGCTTCGGGGGAACTCAAATAGCAAACTCATGTGCGGCGTAAGAGGAGGAGAACAACTTCCCGTGCATTCATTTAAGTGTTTTTGTTTGCTCGTCTGTAAATAACTTGAGCGAACGTGGAATGCAAATCTGTCCGTAGGCCTGCTAATGAATTGTTTGAGGTAAAAGTATGACGGCGACAACAGGTGCTTTACTGTCTGTTCTTCTGGTGTTAAGACCATACCGGGGAAAAACAATGCTCTGTTTTAAAAAATAGCAGCCCTGCTCAGTTTGCCCTAATTGCATGCTTGTTTTGAGTTTTTCTCCAATTTTGTCTAATGCCACCTTTCAGCAGTATTTAAGTGAATGTATTTTTAAGTAAACAATATACTGCGTCATCAACAAAAACAAAAGAAAACTACCAAATTAGAGGAGGGGAGGGGGGAGTGCAAAACTCAGAAGCGAATCGCAACGGACGGCTGGCAGATCTTTGAAAGGAGTCCTGCTGAAGTATAACTTTAACTTCAAAGGGAGAGATTTCGACTCTGGTTACGTGACACCGAGCTGCTCCGAGTAAAGAGCCTTTGCAAGAAGAGAAGTCTTACACGGCGACGCGGACAGAAAAAGTGTCAGACGCATCTATTTATGAATTGCAGCTGCAAGCGAGACACACGGTCGGGTCCGACATGTGAAATACAACCACGTTTAATCTGCTCTTCTCATCTCCGACCATAATGTCTGACAGCGGACTTGGTTACAAGATTGCGTTGCTTGTTTGTGTGTGTGGGTTCTTTTTGTTTGCTTTTGTTTTCAAATTGCAGAAAATCCGTGCTGAAATTAAAAGACTGACACCTTTTTGTCAGGGAAGTATAGTAAACTTAACCTTTTAAAAACACACCTATTTTTTTTTAGGCCTCTGCTCGAAAATGTCGTACCCGTGATAAAAAAGAGTACATCTCTGCAACCAAAATCAAAAAAAATTATAAATAAAACCCCACCAAATATTTGTAATAATAAAGGGAACACTTGTGAGATTTGTTCAGATGTAAATATCAGTATATATGTCCATATTTTAATAATAGTTTTGCTAAGTCTTCTCCCTGGCCCCCAATTGGGGGGGGGCTCTAGGGCTTAAAGGGTTAAAGGCTATATTTTGGCCCATAGCGTGGCCTTCAGTGGGGAAGGTTTAAATGTGACGGGTCACGGCAGCGTGTTGCGCGCCTGCCTCGACTGGAGAGTCGCCTGAACCTTATGTAGCATCTTGTACTGTTGTCGGACAGCGGAGCAGCCGGGTCATTTACTCACCGAAGTCAGCATTAACTCGCCACTTTGGCCTCTCGCACCTTTCGTGCCATGTCTCAGCGTTCACCTACTGGACGACAAGAACGCGACACAGACGCAGACTGGGCAGCAACTATTTTTGCACGATCAATTCATTTGTTAATCTCAGTTGTTTCTTTTTAATCGACTGATCAATTAACTGTTTGTGCCTTTAAAATGGTCAGAAAATGGTAAAAAGAAAAAAGAAAAAAAGAAAGAATATCCATCAGTGTCTCCTAAAGCTGATGGTGCAGCCTAAAATGTCTTGTTTTGTCCTGACCGAGAACCCGCAGCAAAATATATTTTTGTTTATTATCACGGGGGGGGGGGGGGGGGGCGCTAATTCGTTACTCTTCCCTGAAATGCCCATTCCTGTAAACAATAAAATGATCTGTGCTCGCAGTTGGACAGAATGCGACGGTTTTAAAATGCACATGAAGTGCACTGATATATTATGCGTCTGCAAAAAGCCAATCAGCTGATATTGGCTTATTTTGAATGCTCGAACACTAACGTTGGAGCATTTTAGTCCCACTAACATTTAAAGCGTATGAACACTCAACCACCTCGAACGGGGCTGTTGTGCTGATATGGATTCACTGCTCGATCAATACCCCCCCCCCCTCCCGTGCTTTAGTGGCCCGTATCCATATAACGCTATAATGGGCTAAGAGACGGTCTATCGCAGGCAAATCTGGACCGCTTCCAACTTGTTCACTTGAATGAACGAGGGATGATGCCCGGCTGATTGCTCTGTTGAAGCAGATTAGTCATTGCATCATATTGGGCACATTATAAAGTTCAAAGTTCGTCCCTCATACCAGAGGAATAGGTTATATAAGAACTAAAGCGCTTCACCCCCCCCCCCCACAAAAAAAACCCAACCAAAAAACCAAAAAAAAAAAGAACAAAAACAGCTCAGCGGGAACAATGACTAATGTGTGTTTGCCGGTCTGCTGGGATTAATCCGCAGAGCAGCCTATCGGGTGGTGAATGGAGTTGGAAGGGAGGTAATCAGATTAATAACAACGTCATTTAATCAAGTTCTCTGCTTGCACCATTTCTCCTCTTCTGTCTTCGGTATACTTTTTGCGCGCCCCGCGTTCGGCGAGCTTGCGACCGACCCTCGCGGAGGGACGAAGGCGCCCTCCGTCTTTGCGCCGCCATACCGTGGATCCTAAATCTGTTAAGACCGCTCGATCTTCTATCTGGTTTCACCCCCGCCCCTCCGCCCCTCCAGGAGATGGACTAACTGGTGTTTTTTTTTTTCCTCCTTTGTCGTTCTCGCGCGAAAAAAAAAACAACAACAACAAAAAAACAAAACATGGCCACGTTGCGCAGAAAAAGTGAGTTTTTCATTTTCTCTGCGGAGTGCCAGCTGAGCCCTCGCGAAGAGTACCGGCAGCAGACGATGACGGCCCTTTCTGTAAGTGAGCAGCCGACGTGACGAGGTTCACAGTATCACTCGCACTTGCAGAACGATTCCCTCTACGACGTCGGTGCTCTACGAGAAGAGAGATTGCACTTGTTAGCGGTAGGGCCGAGCCCGAGAGAGAGCTGCGGTGGCTTTCTTATTCGACGTCCTTGAATGAGTTGACCGCCCGTTCCAGTTGTTATGACTCACGGCTGAGGCGCAGCAATTTCCTGTCACATAACTGCCGCGGGGAGGTGTCTTTTTTTTTTTTTTTTTTCTTCTCGCCGAGCCGACCGACGTGCGCTCTTCGCCGCTTGCCGATAGACGGAGATGAGTCCGCGTGTGTTACGAGCGGGCGCGCGGGAGGCGTGTGCGAGCGCCGTGGCACGACACGCCAACGCGCGCTCTTGAGATTTTCAGACCGGCGGTCGCTTCTATAAATATCCCGCGATGGCACGCAAAACGAGCGCTCCTGCACACAAGGGTCACCCCGCTGCCTCAAACAGCTGCCCGCACGAGTGGGGATTGTGCCTCCTGCAGAGGGATGTTTTCACATTGCCTGACGTCAGGCGGCTCCCCGAACAGCGACATTGAAATATGTTCACAAACGTCAGCTTGGCTGTTATTGCCTGTGTTAGAGCGTAATTAGTGTATTAAGGAACGAAGATGGATCTCAAAACGAGAAGAAAATGATTTGTTTGCTGTTGCAGTTGTTGCGTGAAGAGATCATTTGTTTGCACCCATGTGTTAAATGCTCATTTAGTGTGTGTGTGTGTGCGTGTGTGTGCGTGTGTGTGCGTGTGTGTGCGTGTGTGTGTGTGTGTGTGTGTGTGTGTGTGTGTGTGTGCGTGTGAGACAAACCCTTCTCAACCTCTAATGACCCGAAGTGAACCAGCTGAGAGCAGCGATTTAGCGGCACATGATCTTCCGGCTTTGTTTGTGCGTTTTTTTTGCGAGGCTACTGTTCCCCCCCCCTTTTTTTTTTTTTTTTTTTTTCTTTTTCTTGCGACTCCTCTTCGACACAGTGGGCTATAAAGGCATTGTTCCGCCCCGCTTTCTTGGACAAAGCCCGGGTGTGTTTTCCGAGAGAGGGTTTGGCATCTCCGCCAAATATTTGCTCTGGCTGCAGGACGCCCACCGCCGCCAGACGCAGCTGAAAGCGCCGCTTCTTCCGAGCCCGCTGCGGTCGGTGAGAAGAAAGCTGCGCGGGAGCTCACGAGTAACCGCCGGGAAGGGCGAAGTCCAGGGAGTCCGACGTTTCGGGCCACTCGGCAATGCCCAGGCTAGTTTTGGTGGGACAATTGGGCTAATTGTTGCTCGTTCTAATTGGCAGCATGCTAAGAGCCTCATGAACAGCAGTCCCCCTCCTCGGTCTCAACCACAACTTCCCTCCAACAACAGTTGGCCTCTGTACGCTCTGCGTGGGGTGTCAGGCCACTTGAACCGACGTGCAGAAGTGAAATCCAGCCTAAGGGGAGCTCTTCCACCGAACCGAGATTTTAGTTGTTTCCAGCACGAGCCCAGATTCCCCCCCCCTCCCCCTCAACACCCACCGGCCTACTGTCCTCGCTGCTTGGTCAACACATTGAACCATTAAAAAGAAGACAAAAGCATCAATAGATCCCGGTGTGCCCATTGTCCTCCCTTCCAGCTGAACATCTGTCCCCCCCTCCGCCTCGGTGGATTAACCACCTACACTGGTTCGATGTCGACTTTTCTTTGTCTGTCTTCTCTCCGACGGGTTTCCTGTCAGCGGTTGCCCTTCACTTACTTCACCGCTGACACAATGTGTGCAGCTAAGTTTGGAAAGCGTCAGACTAAATTGTGACAGGTTGAAGCTTAAGTTTGGAGGGTTTGTCCCCGCACGAAAAGTAGTTGCAATAAAACTCTTTATTTATAATAATATAATATTGCGTGTTTTATTAATCAGATTCATAGTTCGTTAGTTAACTGGGGATTTCTGCGTTTTTTTCCCCGTAAGAAATAAAGAAACTAATCAGGCGCTCTATACACCCACCAGCCAAATCCTACATTATCACATCAATCTGAAGTCTGTACACTGTTATCTCATTAATTCGATTTCGAAAGGTCGCTTTTTTTAATGGAAGAATTACCACGTGGCACGCAAGGTGTCAAACAACTGCAAACATTTTCTATTAAATCCTTATAAAAGATGATAAAACTTCCTAGATTTATACTCTCAGGCATCTGGTGGGGAAAAAAAGCACTACTTTATCGTTATTAGACTTTAGTCTCATTTGATGGCTGATTTGCATCTGCATTTAAATCTATTTTGAATTTATTCGGCAGCTATTTCCTTTACCTTTCATCTGTTTTTCCCCCTGAGTTGAGCGGTGAAACAGCGCCCTTTTCTTTCCCTCCTCTCGTGTGTTTGTAATGGCGCATTGATTTTTGCTGTGATCATCGGAGCAGCAAAAGCGCCCTCTGCAGAGGTGGTGAGACTCCAATAAAAGTAAGAAATGTCCCCAGGAGCGTTTGTTCAGAGGCTTTTAAAATCAGTACAGTTCTGCCATCGCCAACTACCGCAGGATGTAAAGTGGCTCTACTCACCTTGCTGATGTAACACAGGGTCTGGATGTTACAAGTTCTGAAAGACCATTGTCAAACGCTTCCTATTCTGCTTCTTATTTATTTTGATCTGCATTCCTTCAGAGGAAGTAAAGAATGCCATCATAATCAGAATATCTTATGAGCATCTGAAACCCAGATTGGAAAATGAATCCCTTCTCAATCCCTCATGTGGGAATTTGAATACCACTGAATTCATAGCACTTGAACACTTTTACTTTCGAAAAACATCCGTCAGAAGACTTAATGATGTTTGACTTAATGATGTTTTGATTTGCTGTGGTTCTGTCGTAGGCTGATAGGACAGACGTCTGAGTGGTATTTGGCAGCCCGGCTGTTTGAGTTAGAATTTTGGTGTTTATTGTTAATTTGGTGTCTCCAATTAAAGTAACTTCATTTTTTTTCCGATATATTTTTTATACTGATTACACAAAGCTTTTGTCTAAATTTGTCAATTCTTCTTCTTCAAAAAAGAGCTTCTGCAAATATCAGAAAGAGGAATTCAAACCACCTTAATTTGAGATAATTTTCAAAGCAAATTATTTCCAGAAGAATAAATCCAGATTTCAGAGGTGGTTCAAAGATTCGCATCCGTACGGCTTTCTTTTGCTTCGACAGAAGGTGTGACCAGTTTGGAAGTAAAAATGAAACCGTGTGTTAATACAGCTGGCTCACCTTCACCTTATACTTGTCCTTGTTGTCTTAAACAGAGAGAAAAGAGAAAGTTTCTGTGTTGAAGGGATGCAGGTCAATGGGCCGTCAGTACAGAGGAGAACCAGAGATTTGAATTGAAATGCTAAATGACATACATTCATTCAGATTAACTGTCAGTCCCATACATTAACCCGCACTGTAAACCACAGCACCCCTTAGGAAGGGGTTGAAGGTCAGGAGGCTGATCCCTAAATAAGCACACGTGTGTTTTCTTACAGCCCCGTGGGGCAACGTACATTATATTTAGTAACTGCTAAATGTGCTCTTTGTTCTCTGTTTGAACCTGTTTCCCATTTCCTGGATCATGAAAAAATATTTAGCTAGACGGTTCTGTTTGTTTTCCTTCATGTACGACCACAATAGTTACAACATGGATCACAGTGAGCGGGACCGAGCCCTGAAATAACAAGCAGAGTGGGCCCGGTTCGCCTCCTGAAGGGGATCCCCTACTTTTTTCCCCTCCTGAAGGAAGAAGGTCAGGTGTCAGGGGCCGCAGATGAAAGAATGGAAGCAGGCGTTATTAGTCTTTGGTATGAGGGGGGATTTTTTTTTTTTTTACTAAAGTCCACGAGCAGGTTTGACTAGGTTTGACTCTGGTCACCGTTCAAGCCAGATCTGAGGGAATATCCCACACTGTGGGATTTGCATGCAGTGAACGAACTGAAACCTGAGCACAACGAGAAGCTGATTCATTTTGCAAATGTAGTCACATCTTCCTCTTTTCCTTTAATCCAAATATTTTTTACCAAAGTGCACGAGAACGGTGACACGTCTGCTTTATAGTTTCTGCTGGCGTGACTGCAGAAAAATATGGTCAATGGAAAACTATTTTGTCTCAATCTCCGTCTTTGGTTTGGGAAAAATAAATGGTCTTCATTGCCAGACTGTTGACTTTGCCACAGTGAATTAATTAATATATTGTTTGTTAGGAATTTTTCGTATTTAGTCCACTCTCATCATCACTTGCACCGTTTCTACGTGTCCTGGGCATACAACTAATGAGTATAAAGTACGGCTGCGGCTAATGATCATTTTCATTACTGATTAATCTGCAGATCATGTTCTCGATAATTCGTTCGATCTATTAAATGACAAAAGGACAATTTAGCAGAGCCCAAACTGATGACTTCAGGTTGCTTAATTTGTCTGAGCAACTGTCCAAAATCCCAAATTACTCCATTTGATATCATATATGACATAAAAAGCTGTGAATCCTCACAGTTTAGCCGCCTGGAGCAATAAATATTGACGATTTTTGCTTGAAACTTCACTGAAACAATTAATCAATAAAAATAGTTGCCTATATTTTTTTTTTTTTTAATGGACTAATTGACTAATTGTGGCAGTCCAAATGCCAATATCAATCATTTGCTTGCCTAAAATTGTGTTTTGTTTTTGAGAAAACCTGCAAAAAAAGAGAACTTTCCAGAGCTTAAATTATCAATGAAGTATCAATTAATTTTTGGCCATTTTTCCTTAATAAATTACCTTAATTTTAATCAAATACAGTATTTCATTTCGAAAATCTGTACATTTTTTTGACTCCTTCATCTTCTACTCAACATGTCCATATTGCTTTGCTTTGCTTTGCTTTGCTTTGCTTTGCTTTGCTTTGGGATCTGTGTCATTGGACCTGTTTTATGGCCGGTCAGAGAGAAATGTACGTTCTGTGGGATCAAATATTTCACAAGTTTTTAACGGCAGGAGGTTGATGTAATGAGCGGGGAGAGAGCACAAGAGTGTACGCTTGTGTCGGACTCATTTTTACATAATGCATTGCTTTCTTTGATAGTTCTCTCCCTTTCCGATTCATAATTTATTAACGTGCTTTCTCTCTTTGTAGCCGGAGAAAGGGCTTCCTTGATGGCTTTTCCATTTCACTCCGGTGATGTGATGTTAGCCAAGGATTCATGATCTCAGTGACTCATCAGATTGCGGCTCATAAGCTTTATGCTATTGTTTTATTACATGGATATAATGGGATTTTAAAATATGGGACTGTAAAAGGGGTGACAAAGTTTATGAGGCCCCAGCAGTGCAGCCTAGGCTCCCCCCCTCCCCCCATACACACACACACATTTTATCATCTCCCCCTGTAATCCCCGCCTCTTCTGTCAACTCCACTCCCGTCAAGCCCCCTCCCTCTGTTTTTCCTCTGTCCTGCTCTCCCATCCCATTTATTCCACCTTACGCCTGATGGAGCATTAAGCCCTGAATGCTGTGGGCAGCCGTGGCCTCAGATTCAGAGTGCCGCGTTCGAGTGCCGCATCGGGTTTCCTCCCCTGCCCTCTCCGGGATCCTCGCCACTGCCAGATAATCGGGATTTACTCGCTACAACTGCGCCGTTTCTTTTGTTACTGTGTGGAGGAAGTCAGGGTCAGCGGACATTGTTCCCAACCCGGGGGTGGGGAGGGCGCTTGCTCCCGCTAATCTGCGCTTTTGGAATACCTGGAAAATGGTCCTGTGGATGCCCTCTCCGAGCTAACCCCAGTTTTTGTATTGTTTTGTCACGCTAATTTGGAGGGCGGGGAATTGGATGGACATTTTCCAGATTTGGATCATTTCTAAAGGGTACACATTGCACGCTGAGACACAAGTGGATAAGATGGTGCCCCTGCAAAAAAGGGTAATTTGAGTTATGCGTGCGGAGGAGGAGAGGAAGTTTTTTTTTTTTTTTTTATGTGCATGCTGTGGCTGCTGTGACGTGCGCTGCTTCTTGTCTGCTTCGTGTCCTGAATGGTTGCTGTCTTGTCAGTAATGAAGTAAATGCTGTTTTAATTGGCACATGGGTCCGAGAGTGAGCATGCTCTCGGTCATTAAAAAGGAAATGGGAGCTCAATCGGTGGTTTTGGGGGGCAACAAAGAGGAGCGATGAGGCGGAGGAGCTGCTTCAACATTTTCATTAAAATGTCTAAAGTCTCCTGTCGAGTGGCTCGCTGATGAGTGATCGCTCATTGAAACCGACGAACAATGCAGTCTGGAAAGTCCTCCTCGCTGAGAAGGACACGCTATTGTTTTCCTTGAGTTCCTCAATCAGGAGCCGTTGAATTTGTGAGTGCTCTTTCAGAGGTGCTCCAGTGATTGTAGCACACTTTATACGACATTATGTGGCTTCAATTAAAAACAAAAAAAAACAAAAAAAACTACGTTGTCCTGAACTGGCAGCACGCTGCGATTCTGACATAAAAAGCTGGTTCAATGCACTTACAGCTATCTCAAAGTGCTGCACGACTTTTGTAGACTGCGCTACACCTCGGGGTTTTCATCGACAAAACCGCTTCCTGTATCACTCATTATGAAAGTATAGGGGCGCAGGATGCTCATAGCAGTCCTGAAATACACTGCACAGGGTGCTCACACGGTGAAACGAAAGCTGCTTCACCTGTTTCCTCCGCCGTGCTCGAAGGACTGTTAGGAAGACGCCAGACATGGTGGAGGAGAGGATGGGGGACTGTTTGAGCTACACCAAGGTCGCTTTTTTTTGTTTGTTTTTGGTTCATTTATAATATTATACCAACGTGGTCATAAGAAGATGGTTTAGAAGTAGCGCTATCGTCGGTGGCTGTGCCTTTGCGTGTGTTTGTGCTAGTTGATGTCCCGGCTGAAAGGCTCTCTTTTCTGAACAGATGAATTTCAAAATGTGACCTCAGCCAACCGAAAGCTATTTTTTTTTCCTCACAAGTCACCAACAAATGTTGAATAATGAGTTCAGCCTGAACAGCTGCATTTGGTTATCAGTAGTGCAGCCCGCTTAGAGCCTCTCTTTTTTTTTAATTTTTTTTTTTTTACTATGAGCCACACTTCTCTCTCTGTGACAGACCACACTTTAAAATGATATTAAGCATATTGAGGCGAAGCTTCGCCGGGTCACACTAGTAGCTTTGAAAGGGTCGTCTCAAGAGGACCGTGTCGGTCGTATTCCAGACGTGCAGCGTTTGAAGGTTTTAATGCGCGATGCAGATGCTTTCGTCTGATCAGTGACTTGAGAATAAACACATTCACTGACACAGATATGCCTCAGTGACTTCGGCTGAGGGGAGCCAGATGAGCAACATTCCCACAGCGTGTGGCAGGAGGCCGAGTAGAAGATTAATTTTAAGAGGTTTTCCATATTGACCTGCCTAAGCTGCTCAAATTCTAAGATGGATACGTGGTAATATTTTGTTGTAACTCAAGTAAACGTGTGATATCAGCAGTCGGTCACACAACAGTATATGCTACACAGTGTCACCATCAAGTTGGTATAATCTGTTGTCCTGGTTGACTTCCGCCCAAGCGGCGAACAACAGTGACGTCACAGCAATGAAGCCTCGGGTGTGTGCCCCCCCCCCCCCCCCAAAAAAAACTAAGCTTATTTTCTAATTAATGACGAGATTATTTTAAAATAGACGGCCAGAAAACTAATAAGAAGGAGCGACTTCAGCTAACGACACCGAGATAACTCGTGGAGAAATTTTATTGACTTGGAATTTCGTGAGAGAAGTTGAATTGGAATCTACGGAGTCTTTTTGGAGCCGGCCCTCTAGTGGCACTCGGTGGTATCGCAGTTTAAGTCATCGGCCAAATTTTTCAGATCCGAAAGCTACGTCCACTTTTTTTTTTTTTTTTTTTTACACAATCATTGCTTCTGCCTCATCTTTCTGTTTGGTAAAGGAATGCTGTCTCCTGCTTTTTTGTTGTTGGTTTTTTTTTTGGACTGATGTAATCATCACACCTTCCTCTTTTTTTCTGCAGGATCAGTTTGACAACTTGGAGAAGCACACACAGTGGGGCATCGAGTTTGTGGAGAAGTACACCAAATTCGTTAAGGAGAGGTCGGAGATTGAAACCAACTATGCAAAACAAATTAGGTGAGTATTCAAGCTGAGTCTCTGTTGCATGTTCGGTGGGGTTGCGGAGCAGTAATTCAAGTGGATGGTTTCCATTAAAGAAAACTATTCTACAGCAGGATTTGACCTCCTGAAATGTCCTTGAAACAAGTGAGTGAATCTATACCACCTCATTATGAGGCTGACCTCTGACCTCTCACTCAGGGGGGGGGGGGCTGAAATGAGAAATCCCATGAGGGAAGCAGAATATCAGGATATTAACACTCCAAAAGATCCTCAGCAGTGCTGTTGTTTCTCGACAGGAAAGCAGAATTATGTAAGTATAGAGCTGAACAAGCAAGCGGAAGAGAATTCTTTTTTTTTTTTATTTTGTCCATAAAGAGTCTCTCTGTCTGCCTCTATATCACTCTTTCTCTGCCTTAGAGGAAGTCGGGTTGTTGGGGGATGGGGGGGTGGAGCTTGTGTTTCCATAGAGACTACAAGGTATCAGCATTATCAACCCCAGGTCTGACCCAGATTTCTTCCCCCCCCCCCCCCCCTCCAACTACAAGTGTTAGCCCCGCCCCCTTCAATTCTCCTCCCACACACATACACACACAGAGTTGTTTCAGTGCAGTCACTGATTTTCAAAGGCAGCGATGGGGCGCGCGAGCGGTCCTGTGCTCGGAGGATCCATCTCCCGAGGCCTCCAGCATATCGGCCTGCACAGTGGGAGATGCCACCCCCGCTCCCCCACACCCCCAAATCCGCAGTCCGCATCTTTAAAGAGGACGGGGCAATATGGCTAATGCTCTAAGTATTGACCCCAACCCCCCACATGTCACAGTGACGAGCCAATACCGTTCAAGCATTCACATGGAAACCCCCCCCCCCCCACCCCTCTCCATGAAACAGATCCTCTGCAGACCACACTCCACTTTTTGAGAATTAAGTCCAGCTTGAGATAATAGGACTAGCTGTCTGTGTTTACATGCAAGCATTACCCGCATATCCCTGCGCCCCATAACTTTTTTACTCTTAAAAACGGACCCACGTTCAACAGAAATATCGATTTTTTTTTTCACCCAAGTTCAAACTCAATAAAAGCAAATGACAGAACAGAATGCTTTTAGGTGCTTTTGTTAAGGTGCACGTCACATATTTGTGCATATCACAAACTACTTTAATCACTTTAGAGCTAAATTAAAGCAGTGTTCAACAGAAGATTTGCACTTGTGTTTGAACAGATATTCACATCATTCTACAGTATGTTGGAAACATCTTGCCTTGGCAGGTTGGCTTTTGTTGAACTGCAGGCTCCACAGATGGTGCGGATGTTTTCAGTCTCTATGCTGGGTCCGTTGTCTAGTACACACACACACACACACACACACACACACACACACACACACACACACACACACACACACACACACACACACACACACACACACACACACACACACTTGTGCGTGCACACTGGCACGGGTGTCCGAAGAGGCTAAAACAGAGGAAGTTGGGACCGGACAGCTTGAGTCATGGAGTTTTCCAGTGTTTTCAGCACACTGCTTCTTTATTGTGGTGCTACTTGGACATACCTCACCACTAATTACCCTCTGTAACCAACTTAGCTCATGAAATCAGGTTTAATCTAACTGGCACCCTCATACCAAAAGCGACGTAGGGCTCGTAGATCTAATAGACCAAAGTGGAATTGGCCCTTCGATCGAGTCCTCATTTCCCTCTTCTGTGATGTTGGGACGATTTTGTCCGTCTCGGTAACATCTCGTTGCACAGCAGACATTTTTGTCACGTCATAACAGAAAAGACAGCTGTTTTTAAAGGCATTAATAATGGCGGCATTGCTAATGCTGAGT